>NC_062528.1:8568748-8678748 GCF_022655615.1 Tachysurus fulvidraco | reverse complement strand
ACATTTCTATTCATTTGCACCAGCAGGTACAATAAATCAAGATTATTACTCAGTGCTTCTGCTTAAACATGTTCAAGCAGGCTACAGATAGATGACCTAGAGGAAACTACGGTCCGAACGGAAGGATATATTTGTGCAAAATCACTTTTAGGTCCTTCGCTATCGTTTGTGTTCTCCTGCAACTGCTTTACATGGGAGTCGCTATTAGAGAAAAAAGGCCAAAGAGATGCAGTCGTCTCCTCAGCCATGTCCTTTTCCTGTCTTTAAATCTGTCCCTAATGGCGGCACCGTGGTGGATGGGGATAAATGGGGATAAAGTGTTTGATGAGGAAATCGATAGGAAGACATGAATAGTCATCGGGGATTCGGATACGCAAAGCCGATACAGAACTGAAAATTAGTGTTGTCTGAGTTTAAACGAGACCACGTTATATGTTCAGCATTCAAAACCTCTTCAGTGAGTGCTGCAGACACAGACAGTGACCAGGTATGATGTCACGTGTCAAGAAGGAGTGGGTTTTTTTTTTATTTACACCACAAACGTAGCATCTTCTCTTTTGAGGTTGATTTTAGATTCTTTAAATCACTGGTCCCCAACCCCCGGGCCGCGGACCGGTACCGGTCCGTGGACCAAATGGTACCGGGCCGCCCAAGAAACATTAAATTATTTCCATTTTATTTACTGTGGTGTATGTCTCTCGGGTTTGTGCGACTTTCCATGGATGAGAGGTTAACCGGGAGCTGAGAGACGTCACCTAAAGCCGCACCAATACTACGCATGCGCAAAATATCATGCTATCGGGCCGGGTTTAGGTGACGACTGGAGCTGAGCGGCTGCAAGCGGCAGTGGTGTTGTAGATTTGGTGTAAAGAAGGTGTGTATCGCTCTTCTCTCTGTTCTCCTTTGTCATGTTTAACAGTGCTTGGTGTACGTGTATATTGTGTTTGCTCAAATTTAACCCACAAATTACCAAAAATGAGCACGAAACAGACGTCGTTAGAAAGTTAGAAACTCTGCCGGTGTTCTGGATTAAAGTCATGGCGTAATACCCTGAGATTGCCACCACAGCACTTAAATCCCTATTGCCATTTCCAACATGCTATCTGTGTGAAGCGGGGTTTTCTGCAGTGACGGCAACCAAAACAAAACAACGGAATAAACTGGACATAAGCAACACACTTCGGGTGTCATTGTCTCCTATTACCCCAGATGGAACCGTCTTGTTGCAAAGAAACAAGCTCAGGGTTCTCATTGATTTAGCGTTGTAGTGAGTTAAAAAGGCATGTTTAAATACAATTAAATTAAATTTTTTAATTTTAAATTAATTGTATAGCCGCCATCCCACGCCCCCACCCCCAGTGGGCCACGGTAAAATGATCAAACATTGAGCGGTCCGTGGCTAAAAAAAGGTTGGGGACCACTGCTTTAAAGGAAGGACAAAGAAAAAGCTGCATTTTGGCTGATCAGAAGACGTCACGGTCATGTGTCAATCTTATGTGTTAGTCACACGTCCTATTCACACAATGACTCACCAAGCTAGTACAGTACTTTGGGATATGTGAAACTTCTTCTCATTAAGGTTATGTACCTGGTCTCCAGCATGTGCAAGTGTATGAGTGGAATGAAAAGTGTAGTGTGACCTCGGCTTTATTAGAGAAACAAGGAAAAGAAAAGCTTAGATAAGAAAAATGATGAAATGGAAGTAATCCCAGGAACCGCAGGAAACTATGACTTTGTAGTGGGTTAATGATAAAAGGTTCCAGAGTTGTGGTTGCTGGGATATAGATGTAGCCTACATTTAAAGACACTTTAAAGCATACAACTGTGGAAGAATAATGATTTCTAATCTTACTATATAAAGTTGTCTCAAGGTTGTTCTTTGCCACCATCACCTCTAGCTTGCACACTGTAAAGTTGCTTTGTGACAAGGTGTGCAGTTAAAAGTGAATCCTACTAATTTAAAGCAATTTTATTTGTAGAGCGCTTTTGCCACAAAGTAGCTTCACAGAAATTCAGTATATACATTCAGGATGTAAACGTAAAATAAAGGGCCTTTTTACACCTAGTCTATTCATGTGTTTTCTCTGATCCGATAGCTATCTGATTTGTTAAAATTCTTACATTTACCTTAGGCCACATAACTGCGTCTTGGCGAATCAGATATCAATCCGATCTTTCTACTCCCGCCCAATATTTAAATATATTTGACCTCATTTCTGGGGTAATTGAAATGGAACACGCTTTGGTGTGTGTGGTTGCTACAAAAAACAGCATTTACTGTTTGCTGCATTTTCGCTGGCGGCAGCAGTGCATTTTAGGACCCAACGAGACACCTGGGTGTAAGATCGGAGCAAGCGCTGGTGGGAAAACATATTTGTTTCTGGCGCAATGCACAAATCGTGAGTTAACATACTTCTGTTTGGGAGGAGTATAGCGCTGACGTATGTAGCTTGAACAACCACATGCATTTACACCTGTCCAGTTTCATCTGAAATGCGAAGTGGTGTGAGCGATCGGATTTCTATCCGTCTCGAAACCGTTTCGGAGATCATTTACACCTGGTCTTTTTAACGATCGGATAGCTATCTGATCACAGAAAACGCATGAATTGACCAGATGTAAAAACCCCCTTAGAAACGTAACAGTTTATCGCTAATGAGCAAGCCAGAACAAAATAAATAAATAAATAAATAAACTCCTTTGAGAAGCCTTGAGGGGAACCAGACTCCATAGGGAGCCGATTCTCAACGCTAAAGAGATTATAAATCATTTCCCTTCTATAGCTGTGGTGCAATATGAAACAAAAGTCCAAGTCTAAGTGTTGTACGTTACAGAATGGTAACTGATTGAGTTCGTATCAATAGCAACCCAAAGCCATCTTCACGGTTAGTAAGTGACACCATCCACAGTGATCTTACGTATCTTTAGGCTGTCCAAGTGAAATCATCCTCAGCAGCAGCGAGAGGTTTCCAAGTGATAGCAGCATAAACATCGACAATGCAAAGTCATCGTCATTACGGGCAAAGAATTTCTTAAAAGCTTTTTCGTTGTGCCTCTAGGTAACCGTTCATAGCACTACATAGAAGCTTATGATCCACAACATTTCCTAATGAAAAAAATTTCAGCATTTCAGAAAAGTTGACAACCCTTGAAGTCCATAGCGACTGTCGTTACGTGAATCCTTATAAAACCACGTCATGTCTAATTCAGTTGCTCATTATCACCTTCGCTCATTTTTTACAGCATATTTTTAAAAAGTCGGATTTAAACAAGCCGATTTTTGTATTTTGTCTTCTTTTATCAATCAGCCACATAAAGAGCGGCACAAAGATCGACCACAAGCCCTCAAAGTTACACCTGCCGAATTGTTTTCCTCAAAATCCACATCCAGTCGTGTGGAAATGTTTTGCTGTTTTTTTTCCCCCATCGTCTCTGATGATCGCCATCGGAATGTCATTCCCACTGTCATTAGCTGCAGGTAGACTGAAGATGTCTGTGGTACTAGTGACTTGTTCAGCCTGCTTTGGTGCTACAAAAAGGTTTGTATGCTCGCACGCAGATTATAAATGCATGAGTCAGAGAAAGGCCAGACAGAAAGGTCAGTACAGTTTACTTCCTTTCAAGAAATGACCTTTTGCCACAGACAAACTTTCAGCTCGGAGAAGCACACAACCACAAACACTTCCTCTCTACCAGAGACGTTCAGCTTTTCATTTCTTATTATCATTATTTAAAACTTTTTTCCCTATAATATTTTTCACATAACAAGATACAAGAAACAAGAGTTTACCAAAGTTTTGCTGCTGGCCCTTTCGAATGTCCGCTAATCTGAGGATGGAAGATTAACTAGGGGCAGATTTGACACTATCGCTCTATATCACAATTACTCACTGACTCATTCAAGCTCTCTTTCTCGGTGATACAGTATCTGTCTGTACTTTCATCTCTCTCTCTCTCTCTCTCTCTCTCTCTCTCTCTCTCTCTCTCTCTCTCTCTCCCTTGCTAGCTCTCTGAGTTCCATCTCTCGTCCATCTCTATCGTTCTAGTCCTCTCAGGGGCTGTTCTCTGGCAGAGGCTGGGAATGGATGGCTTTTGGTTCAAGAAGAGTTCTTGAGAGACAGACTAGACAAAAGGGATTAAAGCGGTTTAAGGGTCGTCCACCGTCTATCTATTTCTCCCTCCCTCCGCTCTTGAAAACCAGGGACACGTTGCCAGCAAATGTATTCAACATGCCAATCAGACTGCAGAGCTGTTTTAGCTTTGTAGCCAAGTTGAAGATCCTGAAAGTAGAGCAGCAGGAGACAAAAATGCACAGACACATACACACACACCGCATCAAAGTAAGGAGGAGAGAGATAAGTCATCCTTGAAATCTGTTAAGACTGGAAGGTTGCATAATATATCTCATGCATTGTGCATTTGATCTGTTCCTCATGCTCAGACCGCATGCTATAAATATGGATTGAAATCGATACCGGTATCAAACGTCAGTCTAAAACTCTGCTCATTTACACAGAGTGTCTAGGGGGTCTGGGGGGAGGGCTTGCAGGGGACTAGCAATTTTTAGTATTTCCAATATTTATGCCATGATCAATGGAAATGTGTTGAAGGATAAATATTAGGGTTAGAAATAAGGTTAGTTAATAATAATAATAATAATAATAATAATAATAATAATAATAATAATAATAATAATAATAATAATGCTTTTGTTGCACAAGCTGGTAACTTCTGGTTACTAGATGTGGGCGTGTCCACTGTCAAGACAAGAAACTTTTTTCTGACACAACAAAGTTGAGTATGATTGAACTTTATGCAAATATGGAGCTACTTGGTACAGAGACTAGCAATGGGAGTGAAGACAGCAGAGCACACACTGCTTCTCCTTCTCCACACTAGAGGTCTTCACGGGTCCACTTAGATCCGAAAACCCGAGGTCCGACACAAGATCCGAGCGGGTATGGGTGTAAAAGTTTCGGGTATAATAATAGCCGCATCGGGTCGGGTATACTAATAGCGGCATCGGGTCTCGGGTAATTTAAAATAAATGTGTTTTTACCAAACGGACCCGAACTACTGTATATCGTGTGTGTGCATCGACTCGAGTCCTTTTCCAACCTCTCCTCTGTTTGCCAAGACTGCTTGCGACATGTGGCTGGTGACGTGTGGCTGGCGGTAAGCTAATTTTGGTTGAAACAGACCTGTCAATCAATTTTGAATCCACTCTGTAGCGGTTACTTTAGTGTAGAGTTATGCAACATTTGGGTCCACTTGGGTTAAAAAAAATTGCCAACGGGTTGAGTCGGACGTCACATCGGGTCGGGTACATTTCTTTAGACCAGAGAAGCCCTCTACTCCACACACTGCTTCTCCTTCTCCACACACTGCTTCTCCTTCACCTGGTATCATATGATGCATATAAAATGCCAAATCTCCCTCCAGAATGTTGCATATTATGGCGAGAAAACATGGAATGCTAGCTGTACTATGAAAAAACCAGTAGTAAACACCTACTGGTGACTTCATGGTCCAGCACCTGGTGACTTGCAGTGACAAAATCGCTGTGTGTGTGTTGGCTGGATACTCAGGTGTCCAGGTTTCTTATTTTGGTATCGTTATAGGCATCAAAAGCTACCATTAAATATATACTCATAAAATCTAAACCTAATATTCATAAAAGCAAACAAAGAGGAGAGAATAATAAATAAGCGTCCATGTTGTCACTAATTACTGATTTTCCCAACGCAAAGAAAATCACCCCCCCCCCTTCAGTTAGTGAGTAAATGCACATATCTAAAGCACAATCTAGTTTTAATATCCTCATTTAAATCTTGCACATGAACTTGTGTAACTTAAATCCTCTAAGACTCAGGTTCTTTCTCTCACTCTTTTTTTTATTCTAGGAGTCAGAGCTGCATTTCATGTACTGTGTTAAGTCTGAGCTGCCACTGACCAATTAGGTGTTAAAAAAACCTGTTAGAAACTTCACAGGAAGTGTCTGAGGAAGTCATCTCTTTTTAAGACACCTTTTTTTTTAGCCTAACCTTTCCGGTGTGCAAGTCCTTTCCCTTTCATTTCTGCCTCTCTCTCTGTTCTTGGTCTCCTCCTGTAACCCATGGGGATGCTGCTGCCCCCACTACTCCTGCCTTTGCTCCCCAGCTACATGCGCTATCCTTCATAATTTATCACACATCTTTCTGTCATAAAAAAGGGAGTTAGAAAAAAAAATCCATAATCCTGTAACCTCATAATGTCATCAGTGGGGAAAAACAACAACAACAAAGCACCCCAGTAAACAGAATAGGTAAATAAAACGGAATCCAAATGGAAAGCACAGGGAAACACTAATATTTACCTAATAAAGAGCAGGGAGATATAATCAAATGCACTGTTTGTGCTACAAGGCTGTATGGGAAATATGGCTGACATTTTAGTCAGGAGCTTTTGTCTGGGGTTTTTTTTTTCAGGTCCGCACGGACTACAGTGTAGTGGAACAGAGACCCTGCGGGTGGCAAAGTGGGACTGACGTCTCTCTCCCTTTTGAGTCCTGTATGAAATAATAATAAATGCAATTTATGTACAACTCTCTCCAGCACTGCCGAGTAAACACACGTCCGTGTCGGGGGACAGAATGTTGACTTTTAGTGGCTCTTTTTATATTATTCTTTCCTTTAGTTCTGCAGAGTGATAGTAACGCTGAATAGTTTCCAAAGTGATGTCCAGGGACCTCCAGGAGTCTGGGATTTTTAAAAAAATTGTGTTATAGTGTTGGAAATCAAGACCACCAATTAATAACGTTGTTATATTTCTTATTGTAGATTGAGATGGTTTGGACATGTGCAGAGGAAGGAGATGGTTATATTGGTAGAAAGATGTTGGAGATGGAGCTGCCAGGTAAAAGGTCAAGAGTTATATGGATGTGTTAAATGAGGACATGAAGGTAATTGGTGAGAGAGTAGAGGATGATGAGGATAGAGTTAGGTGGAAACAGATGATCCGCTATGGTGACCCCTGACGGGAAAAGCCGAAAGTAGGAGAAGTAGATTATATTTCTTATTGAGTTAACTGAATCATTTGAATTAAGTATGGAATAACAGGGGGGCATGTTGGTTTAGTTTGCCTTTCACTTCTGAGATTGGGGATTTGATTCCTGACTCCACCTTGTATGTGTGTGCGTGTGTGTGTGTGTGTCGAGTTTAGTCAGTTTCCACTATGCTTTATGGGTTTCCTTGGGATACTCTGGTTTCCTCCATGACCTGTAGGACATCTCTAAGATGTCCATAGTGTCTGAATGTGTTTGTATGTGCCATGCATTTGTATGGCACCCCATCCAGTTTCACCAGAGTCCCCTGGGGTAGGAAAGCACAGTGCTAAAATAGTGCTATTCTGGTGATACCACAGCAATTTACCAACAACAACAATTCTTAAAGATTGAACGACACATACTTTTTAACCATTTATAGTTACACTGAATGTTAGGCAACGTTAACCAGAAAGCACGACCCGATCACGTCCTCGAGACCAGAAATCTCACTGACACCTGAAACATCACCACGTCACTGATCATGCATTTTCCTTTGTTAAACGCCAATATGTATTTTTGTACCTTTAAAGACTATATTGTATGATGAGATGCTACAGAAACAAAAGCATGTTTAAATGATTGCGTTAATATTAACGTCAGGTCTACCCACACCTCGAACTCCATTTTCCATCCTGCATCACGGCCTAAAAACACGACCCACAATGTACAATCACATCCACGCTCACACTCAGCACATGCTTGCTTACACTCACCTGTCTTCAGTCCCCCCCACACACGGCACATGTTTAAAAGACTCAGTCACAACCACTTCGCAAAGCATATGCTCCTATTGCCTCTGTGTCTCTTACCAAGCCTTTTCTGCTTCTGAGTATCTGCTTTGCTTGCTGTTTTTCTGCTCTGTCTTTGTCCCTGACACCCTGTTTGCTGATCACGTGACATTATTAGTTTTTAATGTTTCCTACCTTGAGCCTGCCCTACAATTTGGATTTGCTGCTTGAACTGTTATTAGAAGTCACTAACCTGTGCTTACATACATGTTGGCGTCTTTGTTGTGACAATTAACCTATTAACCATTAAATATTGTCAGATCCATGTATGTCACTGTCCTTCTGACCAATTAGAGCCAAGAATTCAGCTATTCAGAATTCAGAATTCAGCTATTCAGCAATATATATATATACAACCTTGGACCTTTTCTTAACTTCATAAATAAAAACACCAATAAATAGAAAAGGTATTTGAATATAAAACCTAATAACTGAATAGTTCATTAAATAAATCATTACTGAGAGTCTGTGGGAGGTTTTTTTACAGCTAAACGGCTCCCTGTGGTTAAAAGTCTGACTTTAAATCGATTCATTATACAAGGAACGTATTTCCATATGAAATATTTACCAATCCCGACAAGGTTAATACTTCTTAGTTCAAGATTTGATCAGAACACTGGAGAAGAAATAATGCTATAATGATAAAATGCTATAAGGAGATGAAGCAGTTAGCATGAAACAGGCTGTGAATTAATCTCCTTCGGTCAGGATTTGGAAAAAAAAACCCAAAAACAATGAGACTGACCTCTAACCAGTAACTAAAGAAGAACCTCTTGCACTCTGAAGTAATGCTTTTCTTCATAAAATCCGTTGTGAAGCATGCAGGTTTGTTGCTAATTAGGTCTTGGGAAATAGATCCTTGGTTTTGAGGTATTTCACAGACAACATTCATAAATAAGCATGACGACAGAATTAGATATGAGTGTACTACACCCACGCTGGAAAAAAGGAAAGAACATAGTTAATTAATACCACTGAATCATATTCACTCACACCTAGGAGTTAAATGAATAATATTTTTTAATAATCTGTCACTCTGGATAATGACATATGCAAACTTCATCGCTGGAAGCCTCTGGATGTTACATCATTAGCCCAGATCTTTGATAAACAACCTTTCACAAACATGTACTGAGTGAACCGATGTTCTAAGATGTTTTTCATTAATATTCTGTTTGACACAGGTGGAGTGGGCTTTGTGAGGGGATGTGTGAAGTCATGTGTGTGTGTGTGTGTGTGTGTGTGTGTGTGTGTGTGTGTGTGTGTGTGTGTGTGTGTGTGTGTGGACGTGCAGGTGGGTGAGTGTTCTGTTGTCAAGGCAGCCACATATTCGTGTCTCCAGTGGCTGCGAGTTTTAGACAGAATGATCACGTGAACGATCATGTAAATAAGAACTTCTTTTAAACAATTCATTATCTTATCTGCAGTAAACTGGTCTCAGTGGATCTGGAGTACATACACACACGTGCATACACACGCACACACAAATTCAAACACACACACACACGCATACAGACACAAACACGGGGACACATTGGAAGCACCCGATTTTACGATATATAGTCATTTGAGTTCAATCCAAAGAGTTTCATTTTGGTGAGAATCCTTTTTCTTCTATTCTTAATGCTCTTTATGCCTTTTACTTAGAATTATCAAGGGACTACCACGATGGAGTATTTCTGAATTCTCCTTCTGGCAAGTTCTTAGTGACGTGACATATGGCTAAGTACGGTGACCCATACTCAGAATGGGTATCCATTCTCTGCATTTGACCCATCCAAAGTGCACACACACACAGCAGTGCACACACACAGCAGTGAACACACACCCGGAGCAGAAGGCAGCCATTTATGCTGTGGCGCCCGGGGAGCAGTTGGTGGATTCGGTGGCTTGCTCAAGGGCACCTCAGTCATGGCCGGCCCAAGACTCGAACCCACAACCTTAGGATTACAAGTCAGACTCTCTAACCATTCGGCCAAAACCAATAGATATATACAGTACAGAGGTCTAACTTTGTTAGAGTGACCAACGTGTTCATGGTCACCCACCTCTCTGACCATGTACCTTCTAGTCCGGTTACTGAGTTTAGTCAACCGTGCCAGCTTTAGGTAAAGTTCTGAGGGTTCATAACTTCTTCCATTTTACAATGATAAAGTCCAGTGTGCTTGTAGGGGCATTCAGTAGAAATAGTTTTCTACTTTTCCTCAGATCTGTTTCAACCCAATTTGACTTGTGAGGACTAAGGAGAGTTTGTTAGGCTTGGTTTTTGGTCTGAAGTGTGCTGTGAGCTGTGGGATGCACCTGAGCACAATCTGGTGTGTTTTTAACCAAGGGACTGAAGACTTAGCTTAAGTAAGAGATTTTAATAAGAAAGAAAAACAGAGATAAAAAAAAACATAGAGAAAAAAAAACAGAGATAAAAAAAACCCCCGACATTTTCAATTTGTCATTATGGATTATTGTGTGTACATCCATTACCGCATTAAAAGAAACGTAATGCCTTTGAAAGTTTATTAAGGCTGTGTCTTTTTGTGCAAACTGTGCCTGGACTCAATGCTAAATGCACTGTGTATAAAGCACAAATGGCTATTTAAAAGCCACCGTAAAGTGGTGGAAATGGTCAACTGTCATAAAAGCTTGGGACTAAAAAGAACACGCAGTAACAAAGACAACGTGTTGCAGAATGTGTGCGATGTCTAAATTAGAAAATGTGCTAAAACAAATAAGCAGTGTGTAGAGCATTAATATGGTGGCGATGTCATTTTGCTTTTATTTTAGGACCACCGAATGTTCTATGTAGAACTTTGTAGAAAAGGATACTATGACTAAACAGTATTACATTTCCTTGTGGTTGACGAGGATTTTTGTTGTAATGAAAATGTTGCTGTGCAGTGTTTTGAGGACTTTAATGTGTGGTCTATTTGCTATGACCAGTTTCAAAAAGGACAAAAAAAGCTTCCGGTGCAGAAATACATGTTTGTGTTTAACTAAATGTTATTTTTAGCTAAATAATTGTTCCGAAATTTCTTAAAACCGTCTTGTTAATAATACATCTTGACCAGTGTTGTATAAAGTAGAAAGCAATACTTGTACTAGAAAGCAATACTTGTACTAGAAAGCAATACTTGTACTAGAAAGCAATACTTGTACTAGAAAGCAATACTTGAGTAAAAGTACAAATATCATACTAGAAAAAGACTTCGGTAGAAGTGAAAGTCACCTTTTAGAATATTACTCAAGTAAAAGTCTTAAAGTATCTGATATTTACTGTACTTAAGTATCAAAAGTCATTTTATGATATTTAATGTACTTGTATTTGAAGTAAAAGTAAAAAGTAAAATTTCAGTGATTTTCAGTAGGCGTAAGAGCAGGGGCGGTTCTAGGGTTTCATCTTTAGGGGTTTTAGCCCTCAGTGAGAATTTAAAACAAGAAGAGTGGACACCAAAATGTTATGCATGATGTAATGATGCCAGTCTTGAATGAAATCAGTTCATGTATATGTGTGCATTCTCTACTAACTGTGTGTCCAATGAATGCACTCACTCACTCACTCACTCACTCACTCATTTTCTACTGCTTACCCAAACTACCTCGGGTCACGGGGAGCCACTTATTTAGTATTTAATGGATTGTTTGCATTAATATTTTGTTTGTGCTACAACTCTGCTAATAAGAATAGTGACATTTCACTGCTTTTGGTTGCCGTCTTTGTGGCTTTCCGCCGATTAACGTTATAAATGCCTCCAGCTCTGACTCCACGTACCTGTGCTTCTCCATAGGGCATGCGGACGTGCGTAATGCAATCTAGGAGCAGTGATTCACCAAACCTCCCTTATTGCAGTCGCACACATTTCTTCTGATTTTATTTTGTAGTAACGAGTAACGAAGATGCTTAGTGGAAATATAACGGCGTAAAAGTGTACATTTTATCTAGGAATAGCGTAAATAGCGAAATAATACAGATACGTGACATTTCTACTTAAGTACAGTAACGAAGTATTTGTACTCCGTTACATTACAACACTGATCTTGACACAGACTCTTTTTAATGAGAATTTAAATGGGTGGAATGGTAATGCAGTAGGTAGTGTTACAACTTGACACTAGAGGTGTGTACCAAATCGCATAATTATACAATATACCATTTTACAGTATAAACAGTGTGAGAAAATTCCAACAAGATTTTGAGTGCACTGCAAAAACCCGGATGAAGCACTTACTCATCAGGAAAAAACAAAACAAAATGTGGAATGCTGGACACCGTGCACTCATCTGTCATCATCATCTTCTAAATTGGACATCGACAAAAAATGACTTACTGTATGTTTCCGGTTAGTAAAAAAACCCTTCGTGTTCCATTTGTCATGATTCAGCTCGGACTTTGGCCACGTGCAGTTTTGTTTATGTTTCTGGTCACGTGTCTGCCCCGCCTTCGTCTGCTCCTTCCTGTGACCACACCTGCCCCTCATTGTGTCATGATTGTTTTGTGTATTTAACTGTGCCGCGTTGCCTTGTGCAGCGCGGAATCTAATGTTGTCCTGTCTTGTCTTCAGTCTGTGTCATGTTTCGTGTTCCCTTTGTTATTAAACTCTGTTTTGTTTTGCTATCCTGTGTCTGGGTCCGCTTCCTGCCCCGCGACACCATTGTAGGTGCTACTACCCTTCTAAAACACATACACTGTGTAGTACAGTACATACTGCATAATGTATAGTGTAAGTAGATCCTTAAAGACACAACTACTGTTTTTGTCGGAATGGAAGTCCTCTAGTTCTTCCTGGGTCTTTGGGGGTTTCTTCTAGGTTCCACCTCCCAAAAACTTGGAGGTAGTAGGTAGACTGTTTAAAAGGCTAGTCTTAATTGCTCATAGCTGTGAATTTGTATACTGCTCCCAAGATAGACTCCAAACCCTGACCAGGAAAAAATGTTTAATGAAGCTGAATAAATTAAAAGTATCCGATTTCTACATCTTTTTCGTGCCGTCATCTCGCTCACAAATGCATGCACAAGAGAGACACGAGTGCACTTTACTTTTCTTTCCACTTGCACAGCTTGTAAACTGCATTTAATCTTGTATAGCGGTTTTGTATACAGTATAGAATGCAGGGTCTGTCAGACATAATGCAGCTTAATTAAGTCTGAAAACTGGCGCAAACAGCTTAGTACATCTGGCACTGAGCGGTCATTATCACTAATTGCAGACTGTTCATAATGCCTGTGACTGCAATCATGCAACATTAGCTTATATGCTTCAATTTATTTGTTCCCTCACCCCCAGAGTCTGTCTGCAATGAAGATAATTGTTTAAGGTGACATTGCCCTTTCCAAAATGCCATTCATTAAACAAGAACATTATCTATCAGGAACTGTAAATGTATTCAAATGCTCCATAAAGAAGTCAGACCCCAGAAACAATACAGTTATAACCAAATGTGCTCCGAGACATGAAATGGAGTGACTTTCAGAACAACTCCATAATCCTGCAAGACTGCGTGGCCCTAAGGGACACAGACTTTATCAAAAATCAAGCCTTCACATATAAACTGTGCAACAGGCAACACAGAGACGTCAAAACGGGTCTAATAAAAGGAACTGTGTCTGATATTAGTTGCCGGTCTGATTTGTCTGCTTGTCTAAAATATTGAGAAAATACCCTTTTTCCCTTTGCTAGCTATCAATCAAGCTGCCCAAAAAAAAATCTTCGCAGAGATGCCACATGTTTATACGTGTGTGTGTGTGTGTGTGTGTGTGTAAGAATAAAGGTTGAAGTGTTAAAAGTGAAACAGGTTTAAATGCCAGAAGGTTCGCACATATCTGTGGATCTGTGGATGGAGGACGGGTCACTCAGGGTCCGAGGCCTGAACTGTCACTCAAACAGAAGCCTCTGTGAAAGCTGTAGCCCATGTTTGCTTGTCAACTAGTAAACAAGACAAGTCGCCAAGCATAACAGACATTCCCGTCAACAATGTTTGTCTTAAATGGCAAAGTCAGACGCAGCCTGGGGCGAAGCTGTAAGAAGCTGTGCAGTACACAACTTAGTGACAGAGACAGCAGCAAGCAAAGCATTCACTTCAAGTGAAGCACTCGTTCTGACGCCTTGTATCAATTTCTGTTAGAATAATGAACGTAGACTCTCACTAAGTGGCAACCATTATGATTCTGTCACTCCTAAACCCGATTTCTTTTCCTTTACGAAAGCTAAAATTTACTGACCTCGTTCGGCTCTTTACTCTGACCCTGTCATAGCAAACCTGGAATGCGCTCTGATTTGCTTTCCACCGCTGTCTCAGGGTCAACAGGATGGCACCATTATCGTCGAAGCCGACAAAAAAAATACAAAAAATTAACTGCCCTAGGAGAGCTAATTCCAGACTGTCAAGATAATTAGCGAGAATGATATGGGTGTGTTCACCTCCAATGTCTCTACAGGTCAGACAATCCTCATAACCAGCCAACCTGTTAGACACACGCTGATGGTGGGGAATAAAAGAGATGTTTTAGTCAGTAAACACAATTGAAACAGGTCAATAAGGATGCTGGCAGCGCCGTATGGCTGCTCAATGCAGCATCTGGGAGTGATGAAGCATACTGAATTCCTGCTATGAGAGAGAAAAACAAAAGTGCAATGGTGTTTACCTGCAGCTGAGAAGAAGGGAACTGGGAGATCTACTTTACCTGCCTTAGGCCATCCCTGCTGTTCTGCATGATGCGCAGGGCATAGTTAGAGCGCTGGCCCCTGCTGTTGAACTCGATGTGGCCTGTTAGACCTTCCAATTCTACCTATCCAGGAGAGGGAGACACAACATCTAGTCACTATAAAAGTGGTGTTATCTGTGTAGACGTGCATAAACTGTGTGATTGGTAAATAAAAGGATGGAAATTGTGCCAATATTCAGGTGACAGAGAACACTTTATAGTATTAGAGACAGTAGAAAGACGTGCATCCATTTACGTATATATGGATGTGTGGGCGTGTTTGAGTGACGCTTTGCGTACGGAGGGTGGAGCCAGGAGAAAGGAGTAGTAAAGATATGCACCTGTATTTGATAAATGTATGTGTATGAACTGGAGAAAGAGTGCAGTGGGGAGAGACGAGAGAGAGAGAGAGAGAGAGAGAGAGAGAGAGAGAGAGAGAGAGAGAGAGAGAGAGAGAGCTAATGAGAGGATATGAGAGGTGTGTGTGTGTGTGTGTGTGTGTGTGTGTGTGTGTGTGTGTGTGTGTGTGTGTGTGTGTGTGTGTGTGTGTGTGTGTGTGTGTGTGTGTGTGTGTGTAGGCTAGTAAAATCCCCCAAGCCTACTTCCCTTATCATTCCTGATCAAACCCAGCTAGTATATAATAATACATTTATGGATGGAATCAAAGAATATTTATTAGAATGTCATGTGATAAATACATATGATTTACACATACAACTGTCTTATGTCTAAATATTAATATTATATTATACCATTAAATCAATACATTTCCATTCCGAATACTAAGAAAAATCCCTTCTGTTATGATACCAATACCATTCTCTGTCAAGAGGATTGAAAACAGTTAGGCTTGTGGTATAAAAGCTCTTGTCACCAGGTAAGGACTCCTGAGCTGCATGGTAACACCGCACTAGGACCTTCTTCTTGGCCAGTTTATGTGTAATTTCATTATTATCTCAAGTTCTCAATAAGCTTACACGAATAAATACGCTTACAATAAGCTTACACGAATAAAACAATTAAGTTGAAAATAGATTTAAGGGTATCGAGTCAAGAAGGTTTCTAGGAATATCAAACATAGCAAACAGAAAAAATTCTGAAATTCTGTCCTAAGGTGTAACATTCATAATTAATCTGAAAAATAAATAAGGGAATAAAAGAACTGGCCCTGCTGTTCCAAATACTTGAATACTTGGGACTGTTGATATGTTGTAACTCAGAGGCTTTTGGATCAACCGATTAACATGGGATGAGAAAATATGGAGTTTATTAGAGTTTGCATATTAATGTTACTAAGTTGATACCATTGTTAATGGCTCAGTGTTTATGTTCCAGTGAAAATGTGTGGGCTGGAAACCTTGCCACTTCTTCAGCAGTTAGAAAATGGTTAGCAATTTAACAATGAAAAGGGCACACCTACGCTTTCTAAAGAATTACACTGAGGCACGGATCACTGCTGCATGACACACAGAGCTTGTCATGAATTAAAGTGTGTGTGCGTGTGTGTGTGTGTGTGTGTGTGTGCTCGAATAAAGGATGTGATGTGGTGCTGTGTGTCTTTACCATCCTCAAGTAGTTCATCAGGCTGGTGCCATGCTCCCAGATTTTTGAGGACTTGCAAGAGAGCTGAGTTGCCCCTACATTCTGGCTGCGGTTCAGCTCTTGCACGGCTGCAACTACTGTGTGTACGGCGTCAAACAGCAGTGCCGATGAGAGCTGCGACACAAAAATACACACGGCACAGAGCAGGTAGTTAAAATCTGACCCAGATATATACAGTACGTGTGTCAGCCTGGGAAAACAGCCAAAAGAAAAAACTGACACACAAAAATATGGACTATATAAGGTTTTTGATATCTCCACTTCATAATACATCAATACATTTATCTAAAACAATGAAGTCGTCTTTTCTTGAAACACTTAACTTAGTCCGAGCACGGTGGATGTCACGGCCTAATCCTAATCAATTTCTGATCAGTTTCTAATCAAACACTGGCTTGTCGAAATGTCAGTGGACTCACTTGTACCTCGGAGGACGTGAAAATGGATTCCTTAAATGTCATTTACTCTTATATCATTTTTTAAACCAAAATGTAAAATGCATAACAATCGGTTTTGACAGCGGGAATCTCCAGAACCGGCACCACTCTACGTAGGGTCTCTCTCTGGGGTCTATAGTGCAGAGAGTACAAGTTTCTCTCCCCTCTCAATACCATGACCTCACTGAAGCTTGAATAAAGTGAGTAAGTAGCACATGACTAAATGAAGGGAGCCATGTGACCTTGTTTATAGATTGGAACAATAAAAAAAAATGTCTTCTATTTTTATTTGTATTTGTCTTTAACGATGGACATTGTCTCACAGCAGCGTTCCAGCAACATACAAATTCAAAACGAAAATGATGAAAAGTTTAAAATTAAATTTCTATGTATCCCTAATAAGCAAGCCAGAGGCGATGATGGCAACTCCCTGGAATGATATGAAGGACTCAAAAGGGAACCCATCCTCACAGTGGTGACACCAGAGAGAGTGATTAGTAATATGTCCTTTTCTACAGATGCATATAATGAAGTGGAATTGTGTGACCTGGAAATTTTGAGCAACACAAATTCCTTCCTACGGTGGAGACTCGAGCACAAAACTGTCCGCCGCGACAGCGGTTCGTTGTCGGCTTTGTAGTCTAGAAGTGCTACTAGATCCACAGCGGTCCCAGATACATTCGTTGAATGTCTGCATGGACTCTTGACTTTCCTATGCTTTTTTTTAATAGCTTGGGAGACACAAAAGAAAATGGCTACTCCTGACTGTAAGTGCTCTGGTGAACAGGGAGTGACTTTGTGAGTGTAGCCCATGCTGTAAAGGAAGGAAGCAGCGCGCTAAGGAGAGATACAGGTCTTTACAGGTTAATCTCCGTACCGACCCACCTGTAACACCTATCGCTAATAAAAGAAAGTGCTGAAATCCAGGACTTAACTGTACTCCTGCATATCCACTAAGGCAAGGACATTAGAACACAGACACACCGCTCTGCATTTTAAACAGTCTGCACTTTTTAGACCAGCGTATCTAACACACTGCTGGAGTCACCTCTGGGTTAAGCAGGCTCTCTTCACTTTCATGCATTTAAAACAAACTCCAACACTCTAATGACTCGTTAAACAGAAGAGGTGATGACCCAGTGAGAAAAATACAGCTGGTTCCAACAACAAAAAAAAAAAAAAAAAAAAAAAGAATAAATATTTTCTAAAATTCCTATTTTGTAAAATGATAAAAATACACAATATTTTAGGGAAGTCACACCTTCTTAATGACGCCTATTATACATTTATGGACACATTTCTTAATGCTTGTACCAGTTGCCAATTTAAATCATTATGATGTCATTTTGAATTACTCGGACATACAAAGTCAACACATTATATCCCGTTTATAATCTTTTATAACTGTTTCAATATGCAAAAGGCAGCTGTCAGAAAATCCCTAGCAGGTGGCATGTAATCTTATAAAACTTAAATAAAGTTTAACCAAAATACTGTTTAGTAAAACTGCCGAATGTTACGACTTCCTGCGTCTGTGAAATCAGGACATGAAACAAGAAATTTTTGTAAATTATTTAGCATTGTATAATCTTTGCATGACCTGAAGGATTTTTTAAGCGCAGAATTAGAGGAGAGGGAACGAAGAACACAGAAGTTCTGTAGGAGCATCTGTGTGTGATAAATAATAAAAGCGTTGTTCCTCAGTTTTAGGGTTATCCAGAGGTCTGCTAACAGCCATGCAAACAGTTCTAACCCTTTTCATGCTGATCCTCAAGGCAGTTTCCTTTGGAACTAGAGGAACAATATTGTTTCATCATTTCCTTTGAAGAGCACCAACAACAACGTTGTCAACTCGTGTTCCTGACCCCGTGTGATTAAACTATCAGTCCTTGCAGTTTTTTTAGGAGGATTCTTGCAGCCAGAAATGCTTAAATGTCCTGTAGTTTTTTTTTCCCCCCAAAATGTTTTGTTCTTTTATTTGCAGGAAGCTACTTCAAAATTGCAGTGAAGACAAATATGTAATTTCCTTCAATGACAGCTGTAGTCGTGTTCAACAAACATGAGTCGAAGAGGGCTTTGACTGGATACATGCTGTGATGATGTCACGTCCAAATCTAATTTCGAAAAATTGCAACCTCTTTTATATAATTTGCAGTTTGCCTGAGTTTGTTTTTATTCCTGTGATTGCAAAATGACAAAATCCTGCAAGGACTGACCTATAAAAGCCTCTTACTACCATATGATTATTCTCTTTTCCAGTCCTGTATTGCCTAAGAGTATGTGTACTGTTGTTCGCTGGACAAGACACGTGCTCTATTGTTCGATAACTAATCCTACAATCTAAATAAATCCATAAGCACATAACATGTATTCCAGGGCAGGATATCAAGTAGTTAGTTCTGCCAAGCCATGATGAATTTGGACAATGGAAACGATCAATGTCCAAAGTGTTTAGTTCCTGAACATAGGCGACAGGCATTTACAGCGCCTCGTCCTAACTGCAGCATAATAGCGATGATAAGTGCACCGTTCATGCTATGGATATACTGCCGGCGATTCATCACCTCTAGCACTGCACTGCCACAGCAGGAAGAGCTGCAGAGCTGTCTAGGGAGAAAAACATACAGTAAACTCCTTCACGGTGTTGCAGCAGCAGGAAAAGAAAAGGTCAGAAAACTTGGATTACAAGTCCACTGAAAGATTATGTGTGAGCCTGCATGGACCAATTGCAAGAGCTGTTAGTGCAGCAACAGCGCAGTGGATTGCAGAGCTTGGTAGGAGCCAACAACCAAGTCACATACTGTACATCTTGAATACATTCTGAGTGTCCCTATGTTTAAGATGCCACTCGGCCACTTGATAACCTGCTATTGGAAAGTCAAAGTAAAGTGCAGGAACGTGGCTCGGCAGTGGTCAGTGCACTGCAAGCTGTTAAATAAAACTAACTCGGAGATCACTCACAATCTGTCACCTGCATTAAAGCACCTTTGTGCACCATCAAAAGCCCATCAGAGCTGTGACCAATGGTTGAGATTAATACCTTGAGTACTGACACAGATGGTCTCACAGGTGGTATAGGCTAATGAAGCACTGTTTTTATATCTGCACAGCATGATCCCCCATGCAAAAGCACTGACACGAAAGTTCAGAATGTGTATATGCACCGTTTGTCCTGACCATTAGTGAGATATGAGATATACCCAATAACTGCAGGTGCAATTGGTAGATACAGTATATACAGACCCGGGTAAACTGGCTGGCTTAAATACGAGTGCCAGAAAGCTGGAACAAACTCACTGTGTGCTGCTAGCACCTGCAATGTAAATACAAACTGGACATTTTGAAGCAGCAGTCTACATTTAGGCATCAATAATGCTGGGTATGATCAGTCTGATCAGTTCATTCTGTTTAGTAAATGTATTATTCCATTATAAACCCAAATTTGGGATTTAGAAACTGCAGAAACTTACGGTTCTTACGGGTCTCAGACTGTTTAATGGCATGCGACACGACTTGCTGTACATGCAAGCCTTTATGAGGGAGGCGTGTCCTGTGCAGACTTTCTGCATCAATCTGGGATGCTATTATTTGCAGCTCCAGTACTAACCATTACTGAGCATGATGCTAAACATACCACTTAGCTTGAAATGCTCAGAAGGTCAGCCATACAACAAAAGGCAGTAGTCACCAGTAGTGTGTGTGTGTGTGTGTACTATAAGGCATTGGTCCAGTTAAGGTGAGGCAGTGCTTCAGCACAGTGGAAAACAAATGTTTGCATGATCATTTTCTTGAAATGAAATTTGAAGTCATTTACACAAAATAGTGATCCAGGGTTCTTTTACATCACCCACCACAAGGGAACTAAACGTTACAATATACAATAAACACCGGTCTTGAGTGGAGAGCTATATATCGGGTCGATTCAATTTACCAGGATGTAATTGAACTAATGTGTTTCACAGACAGAGAATAGAGAAAGGTTTAGAAAGGCCAAAATATATAGCTATATCTTTGTCTATTGCTTTCACATTCAACAGAGTATACAACCAGTAAACCTGTGATACTGCTAGACTTACTCACAAATACTATAAGGTTCCCCATTAACCGAAGGGCCTTCTGTGTCTGTTAGCCCTTCAGACTTGACCTGTAGGTCACTGGGAACCACACAATCTTTGAATTTATTAGTCTGGTCCTTTGGAGCAAAGGACTATCATACTGGCTGGTTTGCAATGGGCAAGTCATATGTTTGAGTACACTGGATAAACTATTTACTGTTCATTTAATCCCATGTCAGCAATAGCAAGATGATTGGCCTGGAAAGACATTTTGGAAGATTTCTAAGAGATTTCTAACAGAGTCAAAGCATTGTCTAGAATTGTTAAGAACCGCACAGTCCCTTAGTATATGCTTATCTGTCATTATCGCTTTACATTAATAACATGTTGGAGATTCTTCACCGTTCAGTAGGAATGCATGTGTCAGTCTTGTGTGTCCAATACTGCATCTTGTGTATACAGGCTCATGGTTTTCTGGCTTCAAAAGGAAAATTACGTAACCGTCTTTAGTTTATTTCATTGTCGATATCATAAAAATGAGAAAAGCTTCACAGATTTGTCATCTTTTCACAGGGGCCATGCTAATCTGTACATGGATCCGATTTTACTATATGCAGTATACAGTAGTATAAAACAAGCGCCACTAGTTACGTACAGTACAAGGCGGTGGACAAGTTTTCTCACAATCTGCTCAACAAGGGGCAATTATACCACTTACCATTTACAATGTACAATGTTCTCCAGTTTTTTTACAGAAACAACTGGTGTCTTTTCTCCTCTAAAAGTGTTCTTGGCAGCTTTGACTATCCAATGTGGACAGATTGACGGTCTGCCAGTTGGACTGCATGAACTAGTCAAAACTTTCGTAGGTGCTGACTTTGCTACTAAAAACATGCAGGAATAGGGAGAACAGCTGTACTCCACTTTTTTTAGAGCTGAAAATGCCATTGTGGTCCTTTACTCTGATATAGAACTGTGGCAAATAGTAACCTTACATTTTATACACTGTTTTCGAATCCACTGGCATTCAAAACGTGAACCAATAATCTACAAACAGCTGAACATGGTAAACAGCATGAGTGTAAAACAGAGTATTATGTACCGGTGTGCCAGCAAAAGGGGCATGATCACAGTTCTCCTGCCAGGAGCGGTTGAGGCTGAGAAGGAAATCTTGGAAGAAGGGGTGTGTTCTGTTGAAGACCGAGAACCCGATGATGTTTACGCGTTGATCGGCTACGTCATCCAGTCGCAGCAGAGAAAATTCCTAAGGGAAGACAGCAAGGATGAATTTAATTGTATATAATAAGTTAACCTTCTAGATGTCAACATGGCATACTGGTGGTTTCCAAATTTTCAAACGCCTAAACCCTGTAACTCTCCATTGAGTCTATTCATTGACATAGACCTCTAAGTGTGGCAAAGACCTGTAACAGAGACCTGTGAATGATTGAAAGTTTACCATCAAAGATGTACAAACAAGCCTGAGCTGAGCAGGAAATAATTTGAAATAATTGGCTGCAATGTGATGAATGTAGGACACCTAATTTTCCATTCGCAGACAAATGAATTTCATAATCTGGTTCATCAGGCCTGTCACCAATACACTTCAAATGGTGCAGAGTGGTGATATCAGCTGATTGCATACAGTAGCACCCTAAGTAATCATTTAAAGGTAGGCCATAGTAATTAAGTAATTGATCAGACACTGTTTAATCAGTTATTTTACTGTGGTTTCTATTAAGCCTAATGAATTAAATTAATAACAAAATTCACAGTATGGTAGGGTTTGTTAGAAGATAACTGTTTAAAGATTTATTTGAAGGTAATGATGCCTCTTTTTATTATATTTTTATTTTTTTCTGCTGTGATCTGAACAGACTCAAGGGAAAGAGACCTCTGCTAGAGTCCATGTGATCCTATCCCTTAAATACGATATATGTTTTACTCTACTACTTTACGTTAGGAAATACTAAATCTATATGACTATATTCAGGATATTTTTACTTCCTTAATATTTTGCAGAGTGTGAAAGTCCACTGAGATCCAAAATGTCCATAAATGTCACCAGCTTGCTTTCCCAAAATTTCCCATATTTTAAAAGTGGGTTAATAGAGTTGCCCCTGTACCCGGACTCACACTATTACAGTATGTCCCTGTGACCATCACTGACTCTAGACATACTAATGATAAGACATATACTGAATCCAGGACCCAAGAAATCCATCATACAGAGAGGTAGACGTAGAAAGATAGAGAGAGCAGGACTGCATGGGGACTTCAGCAGGAGTCCGGGGTCTTCAGAGACACACCAACAAATGGCTCGTCTTAGATGCACTGAACAGGCCTTGAGAAGCTGTGATCAAAGTAATACTCTGGCTCTATGATTACCAAAACAAAATCAGGAGAGGTGTGAAACACCGATTCAGCCAGCACACATACTGTAGTGGAGGATGAAAGCAACGAGAGGTGAGACAGATAAGGAAGAAAAGGAGAAGAGTAATGTAGTGCAGTGACTTCAGGAGACAGTGTCTTTTAGTGCAGACCTGTGGGAGAGATGGAAGTAGACAGGAAAGCAGAGGAAGAGAGAGGCAGGAAGACAAAATATGAACAGATCCCATTTTGCTTTTGTTTAAAGGTGACTCCGTCTCCTGAAGCCACTTCAGGACAGCCATCTCTGCAATCCGTTCGGTTTTTTTTATAAGCAGAGATGTACAGCAAGTCACCACAGTGCACCCCATTGATCCAAACTATATGCATTCTATGTAAATGTCTGAAAAATGCCCGATACTGGAAACAGATTATAGGATCGCTCAGAGCTTGACAAAGTTAAAATTACACATTAAAGCTACTGAAATAAAGAAGCACAAATACGGTTTCAAGGATTTTTTTTTCCACCCAAAGATGGAACACAAAAATAACAACTTTCATAGCTGGAGATGACAGGACCCTAGGGACAGGAGCTAGCCCTGATCTCTGACAGCCTGAGTGAAAACAAGGGGGGGGGAGAGAGAGAGAGAGAGAGAGAGAGAGAGAGAGAGAGAGAGAGAGAGAGAGAGAGAGAGAGAGGAGGGGCAGGACAGGTGAGGTGCTGACAGGTTGGCAATGAGCCTCCTGACACATCCTGTCACCTAGAGATCTGTCAGAGCATAGTAGGAGCTGGGCCAGAATGCTACCATGATGCAGACACACACACACACACACACACACACACACACACACACACACACACACACACACACACACACACACACACAATTCTACTTCTGCTGGGTATTTCTTTTACTTAAAGAAATGCAATCTTCTCAGTCCTCATGGTGACTAGACAAATGTCCCTGCAAGGTCAAAATGAAAGTGTTACAGAGCCATACCATTAACACACACACACACACACACACACACACACACACACACACACACACACACACACACACACACACACACACACACACACACACAGAGTGTTCACACTTCCAGCATGGTTTCTCTCCCATATAAATACATACAAACCTTAATCTAGCTTCCCATATTAAACTTTATAATACTGCACTATGATAAAACCCAAACAATGACAAAAGAGATTACAAAACTGAAATGCTATCATTCTTTCAAACCATTTTAGACTTATTCACACGAACAAAATGCATGTTATCCAATACACCAGACATAATACACAATACAAGATATATATATATATATATATATATATATATATATATATATATATATATATATATATATATATATATATATATCGTGTATTTAGACCCATGAAAATATATTCCAAATACATACTTAGCAGACCTCTGTGTATGTATATGTATATATATATATATATATATATATATATATATATGTATATATATATATATATATATACATATATACATATATACATATATACATATATATATATATATATATATATATATATATATATATATATATATATATATATATATATATATTCCAAAATATAACTCTAGCATTAAGTACAGAGACAAATATAAGCAGAATATCTTTCACTGCCGTTGTTGTGTCTTGTGGATTTAGTGTTCAAACAGGGGGATTTATGTAGTCACTCTATTTATTGTTGAAGCTGAATGTAACACACTCGACTGGAAAAGATTTGGAATCTATATGCAGGAAAGATCAGTAATCCCCAATGCAAAATCCAAAACAGCATAGCAGACAAAGAATAAAACACAATCAGGCATCAAATGACTAAGCGAAAGGACTAGACTTCCAACTAGGGAATTGACAAGTCTTCTCAATGAACAACTGAAACTTTGAGCTTCTGTACATGAAATCAGGAACCGAACAGGAAATTGCTCCCAGAGTTTAAGCCAGCACATCCTGAACTCTTTCACTTACACTATGAAAGATAACTCCTAACCAGCACACCTACAGTATGTGTGCTTTCTGAACATCCCATTCACATTTAATCCCCCTTTGCTGTTATCATAACTTCCACTCTTCTTGGGAAGAGCTTTCCTCTAGATTAGGCAGGGTTGAGGTCAGGGATCTGTGCGGTACACTCGGGTTCATCCACTCCAATTCTGCATTGTCATGCTGGAACATATCCATGCCCTTTAGTTACCTTAAACTGTGATACTACATCATGTGGAGACAACTGTGGGCTTCTGACTTTTCAGACAAATTTCTGAGAATTCTCTCCCCAATCATCAAATATGATTTCTTGCTGTTTTGACATAAAGAGGTCACATACGTCTTTAAAAAAAATAGAAAATGGCCACTTAGCTAGGAAGTGAATGTCTCATATCTTTAATATTCCACTGGAGTCAAATGTTTTGTGAAAATAGTTTATTTTGGGTCAGAAGAGAAAAAAACCTGCTGCTGTTGTGGTACAGTGAGTCACTGTGGAAAGCTTAATGAAATATTTATTCAGAGCTGAAGTGACAGGTTGGATTTGCTGAAAGTCTTTTGGTCATGGATACACCATACACAGAAGTCCTCATGTGACGACCTTAGACGTGAAACTACCATCTACTATCTAGCTACTATCAGTGACAGTGTTGTGAAACCAGTAGTAAACTCTAAAGGATACCCAATAATGCCATTCTATGAAGTAAGATATAAATGTTAAGCAAACTTTCCTTTTTCTCTGCTGAACAGCTAAGATAGTTTGGGATTAGTTAGATTTGTAGGGTTAGTTAGTTAGTTTTCACACCTGTGGGGGATTCCTGTTAGAAGTAACCTTCACGTCTGCTACAATAACAACAAACATGGCTTATAAGAAATGTTACAGAAAATTGTGAATTGCATTTGAATCAAAGAAACATCCCAACATTTCTGCACAATCGTTACACATTTCTGCACATTTTTACTAATAATATTTTAATAATCTTATTCTGTTTGCACCTAATTTAGCTTACTACAAGTAACGAAAAACAATTGCTAAAAATTAGTTGAATTTTGTACCAAAACGATTATTTTAAAGAATAAAAATTGGCTAGGGGTTGGCTTAATGAGTTGAATTTTAGTTTATTGTAAACTTATTAGCAGAAATAATAGTCAGTTTGACTGATTTGACTGATACTAATCAATTTGTTTGTCCTGACCTGAAATGTGTTTCCCTCTTGCCTGGATCTTAAGAAATAAACTTTTAGCAAATGCAAAACGGTTACAGCTAAAAGTGAAAATGGTTTCCAAGATCAGAGTTAATTATTGCTATATAATCATTATTATTCACTTGACGTGTCAGTGGTTTTAATGCTATGGCTGATTCATTGTATTTCCACTTAGTAAAATAATTTCCTTGGTAGCGTTATAGATAATTATATGAGGTGAAAAAAAAATTGAGCCAAAGGGCTAACAATGCCAGTGTTTCTGTGGAAAACAATCAGCTTAGCGATGACATTTATAACCTACATACAGAAGCGGGGTGCATGGTCAAGTATTTGATGTGAAGGAAGAGAGAGAGAGCATGTGAGTTGTGGGGAAAAAAAATAAATGGGAAAAAAATCCTGTCCCAATCCTTCCTACAGTCTTCATTCCACAACACAAGAAAGTGTTAACCTACACCAATATGTGTCATTTATCTATCTATCTATCTATCTATCTATCTATCTATCTATCTATCTATCTATCTATCTATCTATCTATCTATTTATTTATTTATTTATTTATTTATTTATATATAAGAGGAGACAATTAATTTGCTAGCCACCAAATTTACTGCCAACCAGTTTAATCATATTGCTTATTTGCTGGCTTTTATTGTACTGGAGTTTGCTTGTCTGACTGCCGCAAATCATCGAAAATTTCGAAAAAACTTTCGACTTTGAAATTTGAACTAAGAATGTTGCCATCTTTTTTTATTTTTTATATCGCAACCCAGCAGCGATGTGCCATATACAGTACGACATGCAGTGCTTCCAAAGAAATGTTCTTCAAATTCAGATTAAATGAAGCACACAGGACTGAAATTTAACTGAACGCCTGCACCACTCCCACAGAGAAATGCTAATGTTTCACATAAAACACCACTAAAGGCTAATGCTTGCTAATGTTAATTAAAAAAAACGAAACCTCTGCTTTTATCTGTGTATGAATGCTTTTAATCAGAATAAATTAAGATATTCTGGTCTTCCGGGGCTCTCCCACATAGTGTGAATGTACAATTTAGTCTTCTGAGCATTGATCGAAGCTCCTGCTTGCCCTCTGTGTGTACGTTTTCGCACAATGTTCTAGTCATCTACGCGCCACAGTAAACCTTTCACACGCCGATGCTGCATGACGGCACTGACAAACTCAAGCGGATGTGAGCACAGCTACTGTGTTCTCCTTGCATTTTAATCTGACCTTCAATGTGACAACAGCAGAAAAATGATGAATAATTAGTGAACTAGCTACTACAGTGCCTCCTAACTAACTGCTCTAATGTTACACGCTTATGGTGTCGCTAATGCTATGCAAATTCTTTTATCTATCAGGCGCTTTTTTTTAAAGAAAATTTTAGGCATACAACCAAAACTAGAGTAATGCCTGGAGATAATTGCATTCTCAGATCTCTGTAACTGATGTACTTTCATCAGGTTTTAGAATAATTTTACTGTATTGACTTGCAAATCACAAGCAGCAATTCGCTCGGTGCAGGAAATGACTCAGCAACACGACCGATCTTCTACAAAATGATCTTTTGTGAGTTGTTTGCAATAGCACTTTTCTACCAAAGACTTTTCTTGAAAACTATGTGGTAAAAGTTCCTATATTTCCAATATTTTATGTACTAATACACTGGAGCAATACTGAAATGCACTTACAGACTAATTCGTTGCAAACTTTCAAGATGTATGATTACCCGATTTGCACTCATAACATTAAGTGCAGCAGGGATGAAGTATTTTTTTTGTAGGTCAGTACTTATTGCAGTTTTGTGACTAAGAAAACTTTACGATTCTGATCCATATTGTTAAGCAATTTTTTATTTATTTTTATTTTATTTTAAAATTTAAAACCTTAAAACAACCATGAGACATAAAAAGCCAATCTATAAAAGAACCTCACAATGGTCGCATGATTTCAGCGTCAACACCATTAAGCTTTAAACTTTCAATCTTTATTTTGGAAATATATTCTTTTATGAGGATCAAATGTCTTCTTGTAGATTATTCCTAATGAATGAAAAGTTGTATATAATATAAACACAGTGATGCCGTAGTTTTTCTGTTGGTGTGGGATTTTAACATCGCCGACGACCTCCCTAGTCCCGTTTAGTGCGTTATTATGGATAGTATTTTATGTGGTACAATAAAATGTGGACATATACAATATGAAATATGTGGAATATTACAAACTGTCAATAACTGTATTGGTACAAAGTATGTGGTATAGACTACGGGTTATGTATAATGGTCAGAAAGTCAGAAAGGAATGATACACCCATATCGATGCTGTAAGATTAGACTAAATTCATTCCTTTTGAATAGAGTGCGTATATTTTCTGTGGTGTCTTCACAGTCAGGATATTTGACTTTGTCTAATAGGGTGTTAAAGTTTCAACACTTTATGCGTTATTTCCGCTAAAGGCGACACTAACAGTTCTAAACAAAGCTGTGAATGAGATATTATATGTTCATATATAGCTTGAAGGCTAAAAACAGGCAGTTGTTTTAGTTTACATGGGGTATAGTAAGTAATTTTATTTTGGGTTTTTTTTACTCTATAATGATAAAGAATCTGTGGTTCAATAGTTAAGGCTATGGATTATTAAACATAATCCAAACTGCCAATGCTGAAAACATACAATAAAAAAAAAAATTGTTTGTTTTGTTGTGCCCATGTGAGACCCTCAGGCCTTCAACAATTTGTAGGTTTTCATAAGTATTTCTGTTTTTATCTAGCCTACCAGGGGCAAAACATTCATAAAAAAACAAGAAACAGTTTGATCCACACATATACTGTATATATCTGCATATCTGTATATATCTAAGTAAATGCTGATATCAACCATTCTGAGATGCCCCAAGTGCTTGTTCATAACCAGGTTTACCTTACAAGGTTTATCTTCAAGCACTAAAATTCTGTGTAAGATTGCCCCAACAGAGGCAAATCATCTCTCAATGAAAGCCAACAGTGTCCTGACTTATTTTATACCAGACTTGCGATGATAAATTAATTTGTTTCTTTATACTAATTGACAATGACAATTTATATTAAACCCTGAAAAAGGGTTGCTCCAGGGGTGCTGTTCCATGGCTGACTTCCAAAGAAGGTGGGATATGCAAAGAAATGGCATTATTATTATTATTATTATTATTATTATTATTATTATTATTATTATTATTATTATTAATTTTAACAATTATAATTATTATAACAGTGGATAAGTGGGAAAAACAAAACATAAGGTCAAAGGATTGTCTGTAGAAAAACTTGTGTTTAGGTACAGAATTAAAGTGGTTGATCTCAACCAACTGTACTGTAGGTTTAAAAATTCAAACAAAAACAGTAACTTTAATTGTTTGCACGCCCACTAGAGTAACAGATAACCTACAGAAGTGTAAAGAAATGTTGGCAAAGCCATATTAGAAATGCAAGCCACGTCATCTAAAAAATAAAGAAATAAATCCGTATACTAATTGCAGCTCCTGAAACAGCCGGTCATATCTGTCAGGCCTCCTCGGGTTTGAAGTGTTAATTACTTAAATAGAGCAGTATGTTCTGCTTAGGAATAGCAGACTATGTGGTATATTACATACAAGATGTACTGCACTTATGCCCCTTTTCCACCGGAAAGAACCGGGTGCTGGTTCAGAGCTAGCGCTGGTGCTGGTTCAAAGTTGATTCCACTGGCGAACCTTCTAAGAACCGGTTTGCCTTTCCATCGGCTAGAGAGCCATCACGGCGCCGAGTGTGATGCCACTGTATACGTGTCACGTGTCCCAGCAACGTTAGCGCAGCAGCGGCAAACACAAACACAACGTCAGCAATGGCGGATGTTGCTTTACTGTTAATGCTCATGGCTTTGTGAACCTACATTGGCATCCAAACGCGGCGAATACAACGTGTACGTGCAGCTCCATGTAATCTGTATAAACGGAGGTTGTAATCGAGAAAGTACATAACATTATTTTATCATTAACACAGAAAAAAATTAGCCTTGGCATGTAGGAACATACTATCATGTGTGCTGATAATATATCATATTGCGGTAAAGTAAAAGTGTATTAAACATTAGTAAACTTAAGGTACATTATCAAATGCGCTAACAGTAGCTCCGCCCCCAGCTCCTGACACAAGCGGTTCTTAAGTCTAGGCCAGCAACGTTTTGGTGCTACTTAAGAACCACTTTCCTGGTTCAGAGCCGGTGCTTTTGTCGAAACAGAAAGAACTGGTTCTAAATTAGGCTCTGGCTCCGAACCAGCACTCAAACTGCCTCGGTGGAAAAGGGGCATTATATATCTTCTCTCATAATACACTGCAGATATTGTAAGGGGTCAAGATGTCTCCTGGTGTGAACAGAGCTGCTTCTGCACCTCAGGTTTTGCTTACGTCATTTTATTGTGTCTGAACATACATGATTTGTTTTGATTTTACGTTTTGTTCCCACCCCTGTCCTGTAATCAGTATGTTCTCTATTGTGCTCAGTTAGCCCCTGCTTAACCCCTCATGCTTTATTGTTTCAGTAGGCAGTCTAATCATCTCATAATTATGTTTTATAACGCCCATGGCATGGTGTATGTGTTCCAATGTTCTGTTATTTACTGGTTCTGAAGACATCCTAGTTTAGTCTCTAGCCAGTTTTCTATGTTCTGATTATGCATCTGGCTTGTGTTTTTTTCCCCATCCACCTGTTTTATGACTCCCACTATGGACTATAACTATGATATCTGGATTAACTCCAATAAAACGCATGCTGACTTTATGCACTTGTGTCCTACCTCTCACTGCATGTTACAATATATGCAATTCCTGCTAGGCATTTTTAGCAGAAATACCTTTTTTTTTCAGTCCAACTTGGCAGATGAGCTCATTTTTTGTATGGAGACAACAAAATTTTGGCAAATGGGTAGTTTGGCATATGTTCAGTTTTTAGCTATGTAATTTAAAATCGTAAAGAAACTATGGTGTGGAATGAGCTGAGAGTAGAAAAAGCTCCTCTGTCACAGTACAAGTTTAAGCCTCTAGGAAAAAACTGGTTATATGTGGGCTAGGACCAAAGCCCATATGTTTTTCTTAAATTGGGCTCCTGAGGATAGAATAAAGAAGGAAAGAAGGAAAGAAAGAACGAAAGAAAGACAGAAAGAAAGAACGAAAGAAAGAAAGACAGAAAGAAAGAAAGAAAGAAAGAAAGAAAGAAAGAAAGAAAGAAAGACAGAAAGAAAGAAAGAAAGAAAGAAAGAAAGAAAGGAAGAAAGAAAGAAAGAAAGACAATGTTACTGTATATAAAAATCAACATAAATATATAAGTAAACAAACAAGTAAATGGATGAGAACTTCTTACTAGTTTTGGAAAATAACAATAAATAATAATAACTAGAATGTACATTTCCTGAAGAAAATGTGAATGGTGCTTGCACGTGGCAAATCTCGGCACTCGGTTGCTACAGTAGGGTGAAATTTTAGGAATTTCCCTTTCAAGTCTATGGGACATTTTTGGCTGCTTTTTCATCTGCTGTGCGAACATCGTTGGTTGAATCGCTTATAAAAGTCATAGCACACTTCTGCTCATTCATGGGTCTAGGACAAACGCTGCGGGACAAGTTACGTGCCAAAATTTTTGTCCGGAAGAATTATAATCAGTATGCATGATAACAAGAATGTTGCTTGCAAGCACCATTAATAATAATAAAAAAAATATTGTCACATATTTTTAAGTTTTAATGAACATTCATTTTGTTAGAACAATAATGAATAGTTTCTGCATTTGATTATGTGTAAAAAAAAAAAAGTTATTGTGTTTGATTATTGTCTCACATTCGATTATCGATTATCCATAAGTCGTGAAAGTGTGACCAGGTTGAATTAGCTGTTACTGAAGAAGAAGAAGAAGAAGAAGAAGAAGAAGAAGAAGAAGAAGAAGAAGAAGAAGAAGAAGAAGCGTTTTGCCCCACTTTATTTAACAGACCTGTTTTGGTCATATTCCAAAGCTAATAAAAAATAAAATAAAAATCATATAAATATAGCTGACAATAAAGACCAAGATAATGTCCTGCACTGTACTTTTCTTAGATGCACTGTCTCAAATGATTTGTATTTATTTTTTATTCCTATTACCAAGCTATTTTTGAGGCAGCTGGAGGACAGAAGCCAATAAAGGTACCAGAACAATGGAAAAAATCCTGAGAGGCCGCTTGTAGGTGCCATTGCTTTCAGTATTTTGGGGTTAGCAGGAAGCTGAAGGTATGTGCAGTTGTGTGTGTGTGTGTGTGTGTTGTTTTTTTTACTTTATTATGCTCTGACCTTGCTTTTATTCAAGTATTTCATTTTAATATTGGTGGATTTAATGTCCTTGAGCTTCTTTAAGCACTTTAAGTCAATAGCTGACAGTCCACAAAATTAAGAAATGTTTTCCTGAACATGTGTGCTGTCAATCTGGTATTCTCTGACTGCACTAGTTTTACAACTAATATCTTATTTTAGGAATTTAATTTAAACTTCTGACAATTAGATTACTATGTCTAGAACATCTGAGTTTTATAATGGAACTATACTATATACATACATATACTGCTATATGGGAATCAGATAATAGACATATAATGTGACAATCTCTGAATCTCAACTTGAGCCATGAGAAAATTACATGTGTAATGTGTAAATAGAGCTTTAATTACAGGAATGCTGGTTGTCTTGTGCCATTGATGGCATACATCTGTTTGCCCATTGTTATCCCAGAAAATCCAATCAGCTGACAGATGCTCTAAATGTAAAGTGGTTTGTGTGTGTGCGTGTGTGTGTGTGTGTGTGTGTGTGTGTGTGTGTGTGTGTGAGAGAGAGAGAGATAGAGAGTGAGAGTGAGTGTGAGAGCGAGAGAGAGAGCGAGAGAGAGAGAGAGAGAGGACATGGTAACCTAGTTGTTAAGGTGTTGGGCTACCAATCGGAAGGTTGTGAGTTCAATTCCTACGTCCACCAGGTTCCCACTGCTGGGCCCCTGAGCAAGGCCCTTAACTCTCAATTGCTCAGTTGTATAAAAATGAGATAAAAAAATGTAAGTTGCTCTGGATAAGGGCATCTGCTATATGCTTTAAATGTAAATGTAGAGAGAGAGAGAGAGAGAGAGAGAGAGAGAGAGAGAGAGAGAGAGAGATAGCAAGAGAGATACAGAGAGACAGAGAGAGGCACACAGCAAGACAGATAAAGAGAGAGAGACACACACAGAGAAAGACATAGCAAGAAAGAGAAAGATAGAGAGAGAATAAGGAAGAGAAAGAGCAAGAGAGACAGAGAGAGAGAGAGAGAGAGAGAGAGAGAGAGAGAGAGAGTGAGTCAGGGAGAATAGTACTTATTTGTCACAAACAGAGGAGGTGTGTGTCAAATTATGCACATGCAATTTGTCAAAACCTCAGCTGGGTCTTAGCCCATCTTTATGAACCTTGCAGGAGTGCATCAACCCGTTCTGATATCTTATTCCCCACTGCTAGTCTGACCCACCATCAGTGTCCCTCATGGTTCAGTAAATGACAATCACACCACTCACACCAGTGCACTTCATCCATGCAGGTTCTGTAGCTTGCACTGTCCTTATCTGATATAATGGTCACAGTATCACGCTGTTCAGTATCTCAGACTTAACTGCTCTATTTCACTGTGAGAATACCAGCGAGTCATTTTTCCTGCACAGTGCTGGTACAGTGGCTTCATATCTCATTTAGAACATCTACTGACACTAATACAGACTTTATGGTACAAATTAAACCGCATTCAAATACTTGTCAGGAAATGGTCTTGATTAACGTGAAGCACATGATAACGGAGACCAGAAACATAAAACAAAAAAAACAAGGACTACCAGTTATCTTCGTTCTAATCCCCTCTTTTGACCCTGTGTATAGGAACTTTTCACACTTGTAATTTAGAGGCAGATTTAGCACCACTTTTTACCCGGGGTTATAAAAAACTTGCTCTGACAGATAAACGGTAGCTGCAGTTTTGAGGGGCAAAAAGACATATGGTGACGAAAAACATGTTAGTATGAGTGAAGAGGAGATTTATTATTACACTTATGGTCAGAAAAGTCAGTTCGGGATAAATGGCGTTTGTGCGTCTCAGGAGGATTAAATCAGGAGGATTTACGTGGTGACATTTTTTTTCTCACGGATCTGAACGCATAGGACAAGTTGTTATATAAAGCGGTCACGTGCTGTATTGATCCAGTCGTGGCTGTTGATGCCACCAATGTGCAAATAAGAACGTTAACCCAGGGTCAAAAGCGTGTGAAAAGCCCTACAGAATTCAGAACTTTAACAGTGACTCTATTTAGATGAAACAGGAAACAGGTGCAGGTGATAAGTCTTGGTCATGTGGTGCACTGGGGCTGATGGGTAGTGTAGTTCTGTGCTACAGTATATGCAGCGTTACTATAACCACTTTATTCTATAAATCAGTCTATTCAATATACATTTACATTTATGGCATCTGGCAGACACAGTACCTGTGGAGCTCCGATGCTGACATAGTGTTGATATTTAAATAAGAATCGTGTATATTTGAACTTATTATACACATCACATTAATTAATCCTTTTTCTCACATTGGTGTTATTAATACCTACATATAATAATGTATGTTCTATGTATGTACGCTAATGTCTTATCTTCGTTTTGACCTTGCTAGAGGATTTTAGGTTTTGATATGATGTGATATATGATATGATACTTTATTGTCAGAACATGTCTGAAATTTTTCTTGCATCACAGTATATTTTCTATGTTTGCAGCAATCATCACTTACACAACATCACATAATCCACAAACTCAATAGAAAAGGATCGCCTGGTGCACAAAGGAGTATTTCAATTCAGGATTCTGCACCTCCGATTTGATAATTTGGTAATAATTCGAACTCATTATTCAGAGCATGATTGGGATCAGAAATTATATTATTAGCCAGTCTTAACAAATTATTATAATATTTATGTTTTGAGATTCCAAAAAAAAACCCCCCAAAAAAACAGAACCCTAAATGTTAATACTAAAAAATCTTAAAAATATAGATTTGATATAAATTAGGCCAAGAGTGAGCCGTCCTGGATCCCCAGAGGTAAACAGATGCCATGGGCTAAAGCAGAGAATGATTAGAACCTACACATCTCTGACATATTCCTCCTACTTCGTTCGCTCATCATGAAGGGATTTTTAAGAATGTGGGTTTGAGACCATTTGCTACGGCATCAGTCATTAGTGATGCTCACATAGTTTCCCAAATTCTTTTGATAAAAGACACTTTGATCACTATGATCTGGAAAGAGCTTTTCAGACACCAAAGACCTCTGAAACTATTCAGAAGTCAAAGAAGTCTTCGAGCTCGAGGATGAAACCGATTGAATTCTTTTCATGAATAAACGGTCATACAGTATGTTGCACTAACACGACAGTATTACACCTAAAGGTGATGCTAAAAAGAGTGTCCTACTTACATATTAAAGCTAAATTCACACGTGGAAAATATTCATAAAAGCTCAAACTAATAGTGTGGTCGCAAGTACAGAAGACAATTCACTCAGACAGGCGAGCTGACTATGAGCTGAACTCATAATATAAACGTAATAAAGCTGCAAAAAGACTTTGTTGTATAAACGATCCTGCATGGGGCTAGACACATAAATAGAAGAACTTTTCTTTTTTTAAAGGCTACGGCAGTGAGGGATAAACAGAAAGAGGCTTTGAAAGGAGAATGAATGAGAAGACACACTATAGACGCAGGCGACGCAAAGGTCAGCAAACAAAAAAAATCGTTTTTAGAGCTGAGTCATAATATTTAATACATTCTAATTGTACAGTAACTGTAACAGATGCACGACGCGTACTGTATTGAGATCAAAACGGAAATGTTCCTTTCCTCGATAATGTTACAATGACAGGAAATACAGTCCACCCTTGCATGTAGTTTTCATCATAACAGGCATTGTGGGATGTAATCAGATATAAGACTATTGTCACCAGGGTTTAATCAAGGAATCGGAGGAAGGAAGACTGTAATCAGCCTGACGGAGAGTCATCAATATGCAACCGGATTTGAGAAATCATAAAAAAAGAAGATGCATGGTTAGGTCAGATAGCACAAGCCTGCAGCACTGCAAAAAAGGAAAAAGCACAAAGTACATGATAATTCTGTCATTTCATTGCTAGTGTAACTATGTTTTTCTTGCTTGTTATGTAAAGAGATTATTATATAGTTAACAGTCGCCTAATACAAGCTTTCAAGTCACGTCCGTGGGTAGTTTATTACACACATTACGTACATTTTTCATTACACACTTTATTGAATGCAGCACTGCAAGAGTTGAACACACACCGTGGAAGTGTACTGCATGTCAATGATTCCTCAGTTACGCAACAATAATACAGTCAGAATAAAAAAGAACAAGCCCAGGCTTGCAGCATGGCATAAACATGTGGCTTGTTAATGTAAAGTCTTCTTCTTCTTTTTTTTTTTTTTTTTAAATCATGCTGTTAAATGATGTTTTCAATGTGAATGAATTTTTCAGTTTTTAGACATCTTGTGAGATGCAGGTGTGTGGGCAAATGTTCCCACAGCAGAAGGTACATTTGACAGTTTTGACATTGCCAGAACATTCGGTTGATCCGTATAAGGTAGCCTGCCTTTTTTTTCAGAAACTGCAGCTTTCATAAAAAAAAAAAAAATTAAAAAAATCCTAGTCCTATAAGCCAGTGGTTCTCAGAAATGGTCAAACTCAGAGGTCCTTTAAGCATATCGAAGATTGTTTTACATCCTGTTACAGTGGTGCAAACAACAAAATTATTAGATTTATTGTTTAGTGTATGTACTTCTACTAGCTATGAACCATTTGAGTAGGCATTGGAGATATATTTAATATAAGCATCCAGAAAGCTCATGTAATTACACATTACACATGTAATTTTCTCATGGCTCGAGTTGAGATTATGTCTATTAACTGATTCCCATATAGCAATATATAAATGAATGAATTGGAGGCATGGAAGCCTTTATTATCGCCACATACACATTACAGACACAGTGGAATTCTTTTCATTGCATATCCTAACTGAGGAGGTTGTGGTCAGAACACAGGGGCAGCTATGATACAGCGCCCCTGGAACAGGGAGGGTTAAGGGCCTTATTTATGGGTCCAAGAGTGGCAGATTGGCATGATAGGGCTTGAAACCCTGATCCTTCAATCAACAACTCAGAGCCTTAACCACTTCAGCTTATATATATATATATATATATATATATATATATATATATATATATATATATATATATATATATATATATATATATATATTATACCCAGTAAATATTATTAGACATTATAAATAACATTTATAAAAAATTAAGACATTTATTAATAATATATTAAATAATAAACCTAATAGCTGAGAGGCTGGATTACATTGATAAAAATCTGAACTGCAGTATTTAATATTATTATGATTATTATCATTTAAACGATTTAAACCTTTACCTTTGCCATAGATTATGTTTTTGTTCTATATGAATCTTCTTCTCCAGGACACAGTAGTCCTTCACCTGGGAAGTTATATATGTGTGTGTGTGTGTATTTGAATGTGCAGTGAGTTTCAACTGTTCCCATGGTAATGCTTTATAATAAGAGAACATGATTAATCCTGCACTAATACCTGAATTAACACTTACTTATATATGAGCTAACGATGAGTGTACAAAAAATAAACCGATAGAACTGGTTTTAATATGTTAATAGATCATAGCGTCTGCTAAACGAATAATTGTTACTGTATGAACTTCACTCCTGTGGGTAAAGAAGCTGAGCCCCGGTCTGAGCCACCCAGAGCACGTACTAGTCCTACCCTGGGACTGGAAGAGAAATGGATGGAAAATGATTGAGATCAAATAATCATTAGTGTTATTATTAGTGCATTTATCGACATTTGAAACAGAAGAAATTTTAAATAATACAGTTATTTCTAATTCTTCCTTAAAGAGCAGGTTTAACCCTACGTGTTAATTAATACATTAACAAACGTGTACTAAAGTCTACTTGAGGTGGTCGTTGTCCATGCATGAATTTATTAGATTCGCATTGTAATTAAGGTTAGACGTTTAAATAGATTGTGCTTAGTACATGCTGTAGCTCATTATTAGTTCATATTTTAGTATTAATTCAGGTAGTGCAGGATTATTCATGTACACTTATTGTAAAGTATTACCATCCCCCATAATGACAAATGTGTGTGTGTGTGTGTGTGTGTGTGTGTGTGTGTGTCTGTGCGTGTCTGTGTGTGTGAATGTGTGTCTGTGTGTATGATTCAGATTAACATTAAGCACTTAGAGTTAGCTACAATTTCCCAAAATAACTGATGAATAATTTCTCTGGCAAATCTCTCTCTCTCTCTCTCTCTCTCTCTCTCTCTCTCTCTCTCTCTCTCTCTCTCTCTCTCTCTCTCTCTCTCTCTCTCTCTCTCTCTCTCTCTCTCTCTCTCTCTCTCTCTTTCTCTCAGCAAGTTAATCATCAGTTGAGTTGCCACTAGTGACCTCAACAGACAGCAGTAAGTCAAACCTGCTGCTTTGTGTGTGCATGTATGCGTGTGCAGGAGGGCAAATGGCAGCGCTTTGAGCTAAAAGAGAGATGCTGGAGTTAGTCAGGTATGTATGGTGTGAAAATGAAATATGAGCACATAGCAAATGAATAAGCAGCGTGAAGAGAGAGATGGACGGTGACTTCTATAATAGGTCATGTGTCATCAGCTCAGATCTCACGCTCACCTAACCTTCAAATGACATTAGGGCTTCTCGGTGCATCATAGCATTCAGGCATGCATCGCAGCCCTAGTAGTTCAGATATCAGGGAGAGAAAATCATTATGATGGGATCCCTAATGTAGTGTGTGTGTGCGTGTGTGTAGGTGTGTGTGTGAGTGTGTGTGTGTGTGTGTGTGTGTGTGTGTGTGTGTGCTTCACCTTGTTGCTGTAATCAGTGATCACAGTGATTAGAAACTGTTCCTCTAAACAGCTCTGTAATAAAGAACAGCAGACTATTGCTCTTACAGGGGCAGCGAAACCTCTCAGGATCTATTACCGCTCATCCACATCCTAAATATTACTAACTGTGACTGTCCCATACAGAACGCACCCACTTCACTCGAAGCTATTAAACTACTCAGCCTTTATGCTGATTAATGGGTTTGATCCACGATCAGGCTGAGACTGCGCCGCTCTCTCCTGGTCTACAGAGCTGGCAGTTGGCATGGAAAATTGAGAAACGTTCCAGGAACACAGCCTCTCGGTTCCTTACATTTCAGGACAGTCTATCACTGAGTGAATCTATCAAACATGAATTTGGAGTTAGAATAGTAGACTATTCTGGCTAGTGATTCAAATCTGATTTGATCATATCGTGACATTTAAATGAAAATGACATTTGAAATCCATATAAAGAGTATAAAGAGCTAAAATCTTTCTTCTCAATGTCCAGGTCATGGATATGTGCCAAAAAAATGACTGTCTGTGTATTTGTACAGTGTTTACTAATCTCGTCTCCAGTTGTGTGTGTTTTGCTCTTTTTTTTCCCCATTTGCAGAACTATTAGCAACAGAATGTGCAACCTGTTGCCATTTCATAAGAAAAGGAAATGTGTTTTGGTTTGTTTGTGTGTGAGTAACGTCTAACGATAATTACTATTTAATTATAATTTAATTATATACTAATTGTGTTGGCAAATTGTGCAGTCACCATAAAAATATGAAATAAATAAATAAATAAATAAATAAATAAATAAATAAATAAATAAATAAATAAATAAATAAGCAAGCAATAAATCAGATACCCATTTGTCATGCCAGAATTGTTAAGTTATGTATCCAGGACCCGGCAGTGACACATGCAATGTGTCACAAGACACCCCCCCCCCCCACACACACACACACACAGACACACAGGTCACCAATGTGTGTTCATCATTATTCTACCCACTGTAAGACATTTCAAGATGGTTAAGCTTAGAAATGAAATTTGACCTGCTGCATCACATACGTGAGTGAACCCAACTGGAAGAGAACTCACAAGCACTCAAGATGATGGATTCCATAGGCTCTGAATCCCAAACCTTGTGCTCTCAATTGGAGTTCGAAACGGAAATCAGTTCACATAAGTTAATGGCGCTCTCATGTTTTACACTGTGGTCACTGTGGTTTTGTACATTTCTATATTACTATAAAGTTCATAATAATCTATGGAACATAAATATAGACAAATATAGGTATTATAATGAAATTTAATTGAAAATGTTCAATTCGATTCAACAGATTTTTCTCCTCACGATACTTGCTGTATATTTGACAGACATAAATAATAAATCGGAATCGATTGCTAATACCATCAGTTCTGTTATGTTTTTGCTAAATCGAACCCTTTAATCCCATGGCACAGCAAGTACTGTATCACCAACTTGCTCCTGTTCCATTAGTATGAATAAACAATTAAAATAAAAATAAATATTTAAACATTTAAAATAAAAATATTCTGGTCGGGTTGGATGAACGTTGGATATACACTACAAACGGATTTAAATCTCAGGAGAATCACTCACTCCTCAATAAACTGATAAGACTCCTTACGTCAGTAGTGAAGAGTCTTTAGTAGAGCTCAGGAAGGGGATCAATTGACTCACTCAAAGAATCAATTCGGTAACATTACCACATTAAATGCAATGCAAATATAAACTGATTCAAATCATGTGTTGATGATCCAAAAACAGTTCTAGATTTCTAAGGTAAATAATTAGCTAGTGGGTCCTGCAGAATTAAAAATAGCAGTATTGACCGATTGTCCATCCATTTTACCTTACACATGGTTACAGAGAGCCTGGAATCTATCCCAGGGGACTCAGGGGACAAGGTAGGACACACCCTGGGTGGGGTGCCAACGCATCACAGGACACAATCTCACACACTATGAGCAAGTTAGTGATGCTAATCAGCCTAGAGCACATGTCTTTGGACTGGGGATAGAATTAAACTCTTAGAGGAAACCCCTGAAGCACATGACACACACACACACACACACACACACACACACACACACACACACACACACACACACACACACACACACACACACACACGCAGCATGAAGGAGGGAATCAAACCCTCAACCATTGAGGTGCAAGGCAAACATGCTAACCGCTAAGCCTCTGCCTGTATTATTAATCAGTGTGAAAGATTTCAGATAAATGTTTCTGGTCTGGAACAGTTACCAATAATTCCTTCCCTGTAGCTTTCATTTTTATATTCCTCTAACCAGTTCAGAGGGTTTTCATGGGTTAATGATGACAAATTTTTACACCCTATAAAAACCTATTTGCAGGTGGATTGAATGGCCCTTGATTATCAGTGACCTTCTCATGCCAAAGCTAAGAATTAATATTGCCCTCAGCACTTGCTCGCTCTCTTTTATAAGGTCCTATCATACTCATTTGTTGATGAAGGATTTGCTCAGCAGCTACACACTTGTCTCTGGAGGGCAACCATGATTGCCAATTGATGCCAATGATTACTCATCAGCCTTATGTAGGTCTTCGTCAATAGCCTGTTGAGAAGGAGATCCTCACAGATAAACAAACACACACACACACACACACACACACACACACACACACACACACACACACACACACACACACACACACACACACACACACACACACATTTAACCACTTGTTTGTACACAAACCGATTCAGTCATTTTGAACCCTAACACTGTTAGACATTTCAAGACGGTTACGATTAGAAATAAAAATTCACCTTAATTCTGCCTTAAAACCGGGAGTACACTCAATTTGAACATAAGCTTTGCTTCAACTCACAAACAGCCAAGACAGTGGATTACTCAAGATCAAAAACTTGGCATGACATTGGAGATAAAGAGTAGAAATAAGGGCACATAAATTAATCAGGTTATATCTTATCCAACTATAGGCTAGTCTATTCTTCAACATAACTACTGATATGAGAACGTTTCTGTTTATGTGTACATTCCCATCTGTTAGGAAACACTAGACTGAACATACAGTATATCTCAATTACTTAAAAATTAAAAATGTCATTTCCATGAAGCTGCTCTTTCACATGCAAGTGCATTTTTATGATTTTTACTTGTCACACTGTCCGAACAATATGATCCCAATAAAAATTGGCAGATTTCTATAACCGACTACACAACAGCATGTTCTTCACGTCAGATTATAGTATGAATATAAATAACACTGTTGTCACTACTTGATAAAGCACAGGCTTGTACTATCTTTATCTGGAAAACATTCTGAAAGTTTTATATTGTCATAATGATAAATAATCTCTATGAACCGTGTACGGCGTGCTTATTACTTAGCTACCGGCTCGAAATATTGAAGTCGATTCCAAATAGAAACATTACACATACAGTAATATCCTCAACGCCCACAACGCTGAACGCAAAGTGAATTCTAAGTTGCTCCATACAGTAGGTGATGTCGAGGAAGCGAACTTGCACACGGGGGGTAACTTACTAATGCTGTTAAGATATGACAGGATCATAACTGTAATTGCAAATGCACCTTGGGTTTCCATTTCAATTTGGCAGACACTGTATGTTTGTGTACATGAAAATGGCACAGTAATAAGCAATTTGCATTTTCATTTGAATTATGGCACAATTTATTCATCCACAATTTGCAATTCCTTTGGAAAATGTATTCATACATGTAAGCTATAACTCATCCTCTATTTCTATAAATCCCAGGTCACTTTCTGCTCTGTCACGTTATAACAGTGATCATAGAGACATACTGTCTGTTGCAACAACTCACAAACTGCTCTTCTTTTTCATTCATTCATTCATTCATTCATTCATTCATTCATTCATTCATTCATTTTCTACCGCTTATCCAAACTTCTCGGGTCAAGGGGAGACTGTGCCTATCTCAGGTGTCATCGGACATCAATGCAGGATACACCCTGGACGAAGTGCCAACCCATCACAGGACACACACACACTCTCATCCACTCACACAATCACACACTACGGACAATTTTCCAGAGATGACAATCAACCTACCATGCATGTCTTTGGACCGAGGGAGGAAACCGGAGTACCCGGAGGAAACCCCCGAGGCACGGGGAGAACATGCAAACTCCACACACACAAGGCGGAGGCGGGAATCGAACCCCAACCCTGGAGGTGTGAGGCAAACGTGCTAATCACTAAGCCACCATGCCCCCCCACTCTTCTTTTTAATGCTCTATATTTTGCTCATGTTTCAGCATTCTCACTATCGTATTTGTAGCTGTCCCGTGAGTTTGGCTTAGTCGTATGGCGTCCTGCTGTTGGTGGCATTTAGACTAGTGTTATTGCAGCAATTGCACTCTGAGAGTTTAATAAAAATGTCCTGACAATGCCAGAACAGCTGTCTTTGGTTGTGGTGGCAGTAAATGGGCCACCAGTGAGCAGATCACATTATGTGCTATAAGATCTCAGATCTCTGACTAAATAATTATCCTTTACGATATGCCTGTGAAATCAGGCTGAAAATTATACAGCGTGATGCCAGTTTTAAATGCCAATTTGGCCTAACATGATGGAATGTGCATGAGTTGAACATAAAATATCTGAATAAAGAAGAGCACGTAAATGATGAAATTATTATAATAAAGCATTAATATTTTTTATTGTTATTGTTGTTATTATTGTTATTGTTATTATTATTATTTTTGTTGTTGCTATAGCTAAAATGTAAAAATATATTAACATGGACTATTTACACAAAATTATTGTAATTAATATAATCACAGTCGTAACACTATATAATTTTTCCCCATTTGTGTAATAACTTATCTTTATTTTTTATGCTACCCCTCATACTATAACTATCATGATTAATATTATTATTACACAATACTATACACATGCATTTTTAATTATAGATAAAAATGATAAATTGTTTAATTAAAATGATTGTATCTGATAGTTATATTTGCAGTACAGAAACAGTGCTACAATGACCAACATACGTAAACACACTTTTACTGCCAAGGCTACAAGCAGTAAATGTGCATGATTTTGTCGAGTCATGCATCTTAAATATCAGGATTAGTTCAGGATGGAAAACAAATGCGTCAATACACACAGCAGGCATTTCAAGCAGCTTTTAACACGCTCACTGAAAACTATAGAGGAGATGGTTTGAAAACATCTGATCATCTCATCATCTCACTGAAACAAAGCACTCCAAAGTTTTCCCAAATCTATTGAGCTGATATGCATATTAATGTGCAATATACCTGTTACCATAGCATCCAGATTTAGTACAAGCTGCATGGTGATGATGCATTTTATGGTCATAGTTTAAGCGAAGCTAGATTTATCCGTAGAAAAAAGGGTTGATGAGTCACAGAAAGAAAGAAAGAAAGAAAGAAAGAAAGAAAGAAAGAAAGAAAGAAAGAAAGAAAGAAAGAAAGAAAGGCATAGTGAGAGGGCTTAGCAGCTGATCTATTTCTGGTACTGAACTGTGTTTACTCCTCTTCTTCTTCTGTGATAGACTGGCTAAAGAAAGGTAGTGTAGCTGAACAGAGCTGAGCTGAGAAGAACTTGAGGCTACTGTTTTGTTCCTGTCTGTGTAGTGCTGCCGGCCAATGCACTAACCTCTGCCCTACATGCTACTGAGAACACACAAGCACTCACAAACACTGCTCACATTGTTCACACACATGTAGCAGCAGCATAGTTGTTTTGAGTTGTTTAAATCCTGCTAAAGCTAAACTAGCAGTGCCATTGCATATCATCTCTATGCATAAAATCCTACAGAAAAATCTATTCCTGTAAATGTATTAACCACTTATTTGCACCACCAACACCAACACCAACACCTCTGTGGAATGTTGGCATCAATTTAGAATAAAAATCATGACTGCTATTGTTCTACCTTTCTATTAAAACATCCTTTTTTTTAATCCCTGAAAATAGCTGCTGTTTCTGTAAAGGGTAGGCAGACATAAGAGGCTTTCACAACATTTTTCTATGTGATAAAAGGAGAAGCCACTTTATGGTCTCTAAACCGCCTGTTGTAAAGGAGCAGTTGAAGCCATAAACAAAGCAGTGAAACACTGGCTGATGTTCAGCGGTAGATGAGGGGATGAGAGGGAATCAAGGTATATGGCAGGCCTTGAGAGACAAATACCAGTAGAGGTGGAGATGAGAGTGGTGGTGTATTAATGCCAAAAAAAACAAACCACGGGAGGGGAGAGGAGTGTGTGAATATGCGACAGTGGGAGAGAATGTAAAAAGACAGGGAAAAGAGTGGAATTGAGGACAAAAAGCAAAGATAAGGACTGAGTGAAAGAGCAGGAAGAAAGAAAACACTGAGTATGTGAGAGGACATGCAGAGAGAGAAATAGTCTGTTTGTGTTGACGTTGATGAATGAGCTAGCCCCTTTCTTGAGAAATATACAAATGTAGAAAACTGCCATAAAATGCCATGTTGTGTGCATAATCTTGAAAAGAGACGTTTGTTTTGCTGTGTTTACTTTAGTGTTTGTTCCTAGTGAGATGATGCTAGAATATGAGAAATAATAAAAAAAATCCATACATTGCCGTGGCTTATATGGCGGCCATATAAAGAAATGTTGGGAAGATGGGAGGTGGTTAGCATGCTGGTTAGCATGCTTGACTTACACCTCCTTGGAAGGGGATTTAAGTCTGCCATGTGTGTGTGTCTCTGTGTGTGTGGAGTTTGTGTATTCTCCCTGTGCACTCGTCTTCTCCGGGCTTTCCAGTTTCTTCCATTAGTACAAAGATATGTGTTGTAGGCTGACTGGCAGCTCTAAATTGTCTGTAGTATGTGTGCACTTATGGCCTATGATAAACTGGCATCCTATCCAAGGTGTACCTTTCCTTGTGCCTTGTACCTTTACATGTCATTACATTAGGGGAGAGATGACAGAACATACCCCAGTGATCATTATAGATAAAAATACTACTTAAAAAATACTACGTATAAAGGCCCAATGCTATTTCCTCTGGTATGTTTAGAAATATTGTTTTTAGTTCTTTAGAGAATATACAATATGTGTATTGACTTTGTGGAAAGATTTTGCTGATGAAAAGCATTTATTCGAAGAAGTAAAAGTTTTATGTTTGGACAATGACATTAAGGTTACGGTTGAGTGTGGTTAGCATTAATAAGAAAAATGAATACACAAATGTCTCACAAAAATCATTTTCATACACACATATATGTGTTTTGTGTTTGTGTGTAACCAAGTACAACCAAATGTACCTAATTAGTATAATAATAATGTCTCAGTGATGTAAAGTAAAAAAAGGCTAGGCTATATAACATTAATGTTAGCTAGGTGAGAAACCAACTACCCCAGAATCCTGGGAAGGTGTTTATGTGCACCTTGTTTACTCCATGGTGTAATGTAGTTACTTGAAACACATCAAGGTCATAGAGCAAGGAACGTACACCTGAAGGGCAGGGATTAGCCATTACAGTGCTTAATGAACAGCAATTCCATAAAAATAAGTGAATACTGAAGACAGAATTTACAAACTATACAAAAGTATAGTTCCACCACCGACCCTGGTGCAGCGCCTCATCAGTATAACACAGGTATCATAGAAATGGGCTTATAAGTCATTATATAGCTATTTTTTTATTCAAATGACTTTTGTCCAGAATAGGGATGTACCGATCTGATATTTTCCATCGGTAACGACGCCGATCCAAGCATTTTGAGTGGATCGGGTATCGGTAGTGCGTGACCGATCCTAATCCGATACCCGTGGTCATGGGCGTTGGAACCATTATATGTGGGTGGAACAGGACCCACCCACTTTTTAAGACCAATAATATTGGACCCACCCACTTTTACCTTTTGTCTCTATTCAGCGCATATGTTTTTTTTATATTACTTTTCAGAGCGCCGCCATTCGAATCCACTCTGCTTGAGGAATTCCCTAATAAATTAAACTCCATTCCACGTTTTACCTACAGCATTGACCATGCTGCTGCTACCCGAAATCCCAAGGCGCCTGCTAAACGTGCCTGTCTGTCTCAAGCGTTTGTGCAACATATTTCCCATAAAACTTTTTATAATTATGAAAATAAATATAATATATTTTATGGGACATATGTTGCACAAATGCTTGATACAGACAGGCACGTTTACCAGGCGCCTTGGGATTTTGGGAAGCAGCAACATGGCAAATATGTTGCACAAACGCTTGAGACAGACAGGCACGTTTAGCAGGCGCCCTTTCCATTTACCTCAGCGCGTTAAACATGTCGTTACATGTTAAACATGGGTGCAAGGTTTACTGTTTAATACATTTTGCATTGTGTTTCAAGAGTTATAATTTAAGATTCACTTTTAAATATTGCCTAATTTAATTTAATAATTGTAGTACATATGGTTTAGATTGTTATACCACTAACTGTTAAAAGTACTGTTTGTTACTGCATTAATACTTTTTTTAAGGTTTCTTGTGTTTTCATTTTTCATCCAGTAATGGGCATTGTTGTATTTCTTTGCCAGAAACAAATAAATCTTAATAACTAAACAAGTTGTATACATTCTTTAGTTTTAAAGGTAGAAAAGAACACAGATATCGGATGGGTATCGGCATCGGACAATACTGGAAAAACGTAGGTATCGGAATCGGATCGGAAGAGAAAAAGTGGTATCGGTACATCCCTAGTCCAGACCATATTTTTGAGCCACAGTACATCCACCTTCCTGGTCCAAATAACGTCACTTCCTTCATCAGCATGAGGCTACATTCAGTTCAAACACTAGTCACTTTCTCCCTTTAACATGTGATGGATTTTATTAGGCCTGCCAATCAGATTAAGCCATGTGCAGGATCTGTATCTTATGAGAATGTGAGGACTTACGGTGACAGATGCATAGGTCATCTTCCTTGGATTAAAACATGTCCTTGACTCAATTAAAGAAGCCCAAGATTTGGCTCACTGGTAATGCAGAACATTCCTAAAAGAAGGTGTCTGGTTGGGAGCAGTGATCCAATGGTGAGAAATAATCATGACAGATGTATCCCTAGCAGGCTAAGGAGCAGTGTGGTGCCACATGGGTAGTCTGTGCATGTGCTCCATGGTTTAAGGTCAAAACACATCAACCAGCTAAAATTGAATGCAGTCCATCTGGCCCTGGTCTCAGGCTTATCTTCCTGCTGATCTGCTCACACACTGCTACAAGGGACAGTTGTTTAAAGCAGCATGGTAGAAAGAAGCAGCTTTCTTTGCCTTGCACATAATCTTCTAAAGTGGCCAGAACGATCATTGGCCACACAAACAACCACAGAATCATCAGTGGCATCTCTTTAGAAACCCATAAACTTATTAAAGCCTTGCCAAAGAGATCAAGATGTAGTCAACCATTAAGGCCCCTTTGGATGGCATGGAACATCCATCTTGAGCTGAAGTCACTTAGGGGCTTTTTACACCTGGTCACTTCATGCGTTTTCTGTGATCAGATAGCTATCCGATGGTAAAAAGAACAGGTGTAAATGCCCTCCGAAACGGTTTCGAGACAGATATAAATCCGATCATTCAAACTACTTCTTTAGGAGGTCTGGGACGCATTTCAGATGAAAGTGGACAGGTGTAAATGAATATGGTTGTACAAGCTACATACGTCAGCGCTGTACTCCCAAACGGAAGTACGTCACTCGCAGGTGACTCGCGATGTATGTTTTAATTATGTTTTCCCACCAGCGCTTTCTCCGATCTATCTCGTTGGGTCTTAAAATGCACTGCTGCCGCCAGCGAAAATGCAGCAAACAGTAAATGCTGTTTTTTGTAGCAAACGCATACACCAAAGCGTGTTCCATTTCAATTACCCCGGAAATGAGGTGAAATATATTTGCATATTGGGTGGGAGTAGAAAGATATCCAATTCGCCAAGACGCATTTATGTGGCCTGATGTAAATGGAACAGTTTTAACAAATCAGATAGCTATCGGATCAGAGAAAACTCATGAAGTGACCAGGTGTAAAAAGGCCCTTATACAGTATACTTACCTCATGAGTCTATGCACGATGATGACTTGAAATTGATGTTTTTGAAAACTGCCTTCTTGCTAACAATAATCTAAGCTAAAAGAGTTGCTCTGGCAACTTCACATATTGGTGGATTGGTGTCTCTAGGCTGACCTTGTGGATGAATCTGGAATTTCTGTCCTAGATCAAAACACCCAACTTTATAAATCAGTTCACTGAACACTGTAGACTTCAATGAGGGTGAGCATGCAGAGCAGTCCTGTGCCTGCTCTGTACCACTGCTGGGTTCTTAGGAAAGCCCCTTAATCCTCTCTGCTCCAGGGGCACTGTATCATGGTTGACCATGCACTCTGACCCAAACTTACTAAAATGGGAATAACTGCTCCATGATTGTGGTGTTTGTTGCAAATACTGCTTCATATCTGACTATTTGACTGCTAGAAAATCTCATGCATATGCTAAAAAGATAATACAGGGCTCTCAAGTTTTATAGACAGGCAAGCGTGACATCTCCAAATACAAAGTATTGGTCTAATTTCCATTTATTAATTTGCTTGTGTGTGTATGTGCTTATATGCGTGTGTATGTGTGTGTGAGCGAGAGAGATTATGACTGGTGTTGTTTATTGTAAGTGTTTGTTGCCTTTTTGAACTCCTTTATCATTTGTAATGTTGCTCCCATTTAAAACAGTTTGGCTCAAGCCCAGCCATTTTTAGGGTCATTTGGTCCGGACCAAAAGCAAATAAATTATACATTGTAGCTTTTTAGCAGTTTTTGGTTCCTTTTTACACCACACTGATCGGAGTTTTGTTGAAATTTCCCACACTTTTATTCTGACCAATTGAGAAGCAGTTTAGGAAATACGCTCAAATACATGTGGCCAGTGAGTGATGTGGATGTTATCACATGACTGCATTTTGGTTTGTTTCAACTGGTGTGGTTTCTTTCCAATTGGTCAGAATAAACGTGCGGGAAATTTCAACAAAACTCCGGAAGTAAACAAAAAGAAGAAAATACAGCATACAGTACACCATGGAGAGACGACTGCACGCTGCAATTATGTTCATGGTTGTAATCTACTACATCGCTTGTATACAGCATTCTATGCAAAGTCTTAATTTTCAGAATGAAGCTTGGATGCGGCTTGAAAATATCATTTTAATGCACTGCAAACAGCGAAGACGCATCGCAAGACACTTCAGGAGGCGGCGAGCATCACTTTTGCGAAACCGTGGCATGCTTATCTTCCGAAAATATTGCCAACGACCCACTACGGCAGCTGGTTTAGTCCAAAATGTGCAATACTTTTTGCAGCTAGGTCTATTCGATCTCGGACCGTGTTCTCACCACAAACGAACCGTACCAGAGTTTGTTTGAAAGCGTACCGAGACCACCTCTTCAAGGAGGTCTCGTTACGCTTCTTTGGTCTGCTTTTGGTGCGCACCAGAGTTCGATGGCTGCATTCTCACCTGCCCAAACGAACCGCACCAAATGAGCAATCGAACTCTGGTACGATTCAACCGAACTGAAAAAGGCAGGTGTGAAAGCACCCTGACAAAAGACCGAAATGAGTGACTGTCACTCTCAATGCGTGACACTTGACAGCCCTGATAATATCCGGGTTTTATACAGTAATCTGCAGTTATATGGTGTAATGAATGTTATGTTTAATTCTTTGATAAAAAAGAATGTTAGTTTTGTTTAAAACTAAAATATCTGTGTCATTGATAGTTTAAAGCTTTTGCAGGCATCACACGCTTTAGCACTTACTCTCTTTGTGTTTGGTCAATATTCTGATTACAATCCTGCCTTAGCTCTAAATCACCATAGATATGTTGATGTAACAAATCAGTAAATATAAATGTAATTCTGTAAAAAAAAAAAAAAGTATTGCAGAAACACTAAGAGAGAGAGAGAGAGAGAGAGAGAGAGAGAGAGAGAGAGAGAGAGAGAGAGAGAGAGAGAGAGAGAGAGAGAGCACCAACAAAAAGTATACAAAAAACTGCTACATACATTTGAGCTAATATCTAAAATCATGTTATTATCATGTAATGCCTACTAATCAGAGATGGGGGACTCGAGTCATATGACTTAAGTCACAAATTTGAGACTTGCTTGACAAATAGAAAAAAAAAACTCGACTTGACTTTGACTTGACATTCATGACTTGAGACTTACTTGTGACTTGCACATGTGTGACTTACTCCCACCTCTGGTACTAATACACAACAATAACTATAACACACTACTATGAGTAACCATACATACAAGGGGAGAGAATCGTACACTCTATGTATTAAAGATCCCAAACTGGAGTTTCTTATATGCCGTAAATGCTGTTTGAAAAGTCCCTTAGTTCCAGTCGAACAAGTAATGAAAACACTATTTCACATGGTAAAGCATTATTGCCTATACAAATCTCACGGCAACATCTCTTTATAGCTCACCAAATGGGGAAGCAGACATGTCCACATATAGTATTCTATATTCAGTGAAGAACAGTTCTGTTTCTTTTATATTAAAAAGGCTTTACTGTAGAAATAAACTTCATTCCTGTGTTGTTATTCCATCAGAAATGAGTAACATAGTAATATATGACAGTTTAATGGTGGTAAAATCTCTCCTTGTTCTCTGGTGCCCAAATCACTGACTCGTCACACAAGATATTACCGTATTTTCCGCACTATAACGCGCACCTAAAAGTCTCAAAAATCGTCCGTGCGCCTAATAATCCGGTGCGCCTTATGTGTGCTTTGAGTTCCAAAAATCTGTGCAACTTTGGTAAGCGCTCCGCTTGATTGACTGTCGGACCATTTCCCGCTGACACAGGGATGTAATACATACTGTACACTACGTACGCTGGTATCGATAAACTAATCAGAGGACATTACGTAATACGTACAGTACGTACGCTTACCTCCGCCACGCCTCCGTTAGGTACAGTATACTACCGGTATGTTGCAAAACAACATTTGTTTCTTCCTAACCATTATACGCTCCACACTCCAGTCCAGTAGGTGGCGGTAAATGCACCTTAAGTTGGTTTGCCATCTACCAATTAAAATCAGATGTTTACGAGGCACAATTCAAACCACAGGCTATCAGTTACACGGTTGTAAATGGGAATAGAGCAGCTAAAAGAATTCAACATCAATGTATCTATGGTTCGGAAATGGAGGAAGCAAGAACATGTACTGCGCCAAGTTACACAGTAGATGAGGACTTTGATGGATTTGTGGGAGAAGATTGATTAAAAAAGTAATGTGTGTGTTGTTAAGTTATAGAATAAAGTTCAACTAAACTCACTGTTTTGCTTCTGTTACCTTTTTTGTAGACCGTATAATATGGTGCGCCTTATGTATGGGTTAAGTACAGAAATAGGCCCCGTAATTGAGACTGCGCCTTATAATCCGGTGCGCCTTATGGTGCGGAAAATACTGTGATTCGATTACCTTGATATGACCGGGGTGACTGACGAAATGGCCTTAAAATGTAAGCAAAAGTAAATGAATCACACAGCACATGTATTTTTATACGTATATTCTGTAATAGAATGCTAGCATGCAGTTAATATATATATATATATATATATATATATATATATATATATATATATATATATATATATATATATATATATATAAACTGCATACTAGCATTCTATATATATATTATTTAGGGCTAAGAAAAGTAGCTGTCTGCTTTTGAAGCTTTAGAAGGGAGTCAATAATTCTTCCACTGACTGTGTATACAATATTGCAGGCATTTGTACTTGTTTAGTGTTGTAGTGCATAAAAAAATACTATTGATCCCAAAAGGATGTTTTCCCTGTCAGAAATGAACAGAGATGCCCAAACAGAGGGTTTTGTGTTATTTTGTTTCAGGTTTTCTAGAAAGTTCCAGTTAACCAGACCAAAACAATCAAGCGTATCCTGCTTACATATTTCCTCCTGTAGTCATTTGTCCTTATTATTAGCATCAGCAAATCTTTGGTATATGTATGTTCTATAGGAAAATTTTATGTAGACTCCAAATCTTAAAATGACAGATGAAATGCATATCTCAATTAATCTTGATAGAATTTATGCTTAAGTTTAAAGCTTTAAGTCTAGATTCATTCAGTGCGTCATAAAAAAAATAAAAAAAAAATAAAAAACTTGTTTTGTTTCTTAAAATGCATGTCAACCATTTAGTCTTTCCTGAACCCAGCTGGCATATCCATCTTGACTTTATTTGTTTTGGGCACTTACTTAATATTCAGTTTCTTTCCTGTCGGTTAAACATCTAATGGTGCAAAAGAGATCAGTTAATAATAGTGTTTATTTTGCAGGGTTTTTCTCATTACGTCTGTAATACAACGGCATGTAAACAACTATCACACAGGGAAGAACACTTTAATGCCAATACCCTTAAACACAGCAGTATGCGTTTGACACTCATCGACCAAAAAGAAATACCCATGGGCACCAGACACACTCCACTGCTCTAATGTAGAGTAATAATGTAGAGCTCACTATTTATACACATGAGCCAAAAAACCTGGGACAAATCTTTCAGCTTGATGGCTGCAATGTGAATAAATGGGATTAGTTATCGCTGCTACAAGCGGGTGTCTCATTATCACAAAGTGGAAAAAACAACTCTGTCTGTTTCATCGAAACACTGCCCACTATTCATGTCTCACAGGCGATTTTAAGAGGCGATAATGACATAATGAAGACAAATCTTTGACAGCGGACAAATCACTTTTTAGCCTTTAGGATGACTGGGTAAAACAGGAGGGCCAGAGGGAATGCAGGGACAGAGGATTAGTATTACTGGAAATGAAACTTCTTCAGATCAGACAGAAAGGAAGCACCGGTGAAGTGCGGATCATAAGCAAAGCTACTGTAGATGGTTGCCGTTTAAAGGTCCGGATTCAAACAAGGTCAGGAATAAATGTACAAGTTTGAGGAGGCCTATTAAACACCACAACGAATCAAAGTGTCGGCTGAATCTAAAATAAATAAATAAAAAATTCTATTAGCGTCATAGTGACATTCCTTTTATGTTCCACAACCGTAGGAGATTTCATAATAGCAGTAATAATACAATTAAACACAGTTTGTGCTCAGCTTGTTTCACTGAACACCAGAACGCATGTACGAAAGAACAAGGAAGACTCTGTTCATGATGAATGTATACCACTAACAGCATTTTGCCACAGAAAGAGTTCACATGATTAATCGGGCAGAAAACAAGCAGCAGGTCAAAAAGTCTCTTACCAGTGAGGTGAAGATGTAGGTGTAGTAGACAGAAAGCATCCCTAACTCTGATGCCTATGAGAAAAAAAGAGACAGAAAAAAGAGGACAAACTCATTTGATGACAACCACACGTCATGTCGCTTTATTATGAACGGATAATTTCATTTAACACAAGAAGCGATGTATTGCTGCATTGTTGTTGTCTGAGCTTTAAACGTATCTACAGTGTTTCCCCCCCCATTGTGCAACTGAAAAAACAGTGTGTCCCATTTTAAGCCTTGCTTAGAGGCAGATCAAAGACAACAAAGAAGCATGGCACTCATGACCCACTAGACTATTCTATTCATTAATTCTCCATTGTTACCTGGGAAACAGCCATAAAAATGAAGTATTTCAATGTGACAGTGTCAGAACATTTCAGTAATTACGTGTTTTGAGGCAAAGGCAGACAAAGGCACAGCGGACACTCTTTCTGTACACGTGTATGTGTTGAGTCTCTATGTGTTAGATCAACCAGATTGAGTAAAAAATCTGAAGTCTCTAAGTGTGGAACCCATCATCAGAGCACAATAGAAGATAGATCTAGCAAAAAAAATCTTTTCTTGAAAAACAGACAAATGAAAAGCCTGAAAAAAAAAAATAGCTACTCCCGTCAAACTGCAGGCTAAGATGAATCATGGGGAAAACATTTACATTAAATCCGACACAGAACGAAATACGTTCTCAAAAATCCATCCGCACTTTCTCTCTTGGATGCAGGTGCAATAAACTAGTAACCATTACCAGCTATAACACAGATTATTTTAAATGCTTGGATCACAATCACAATTTTCTCTCAATTCAATGTTGGACAATTCAGCTCATGCTCATGCTATGTGTCATGACTCGGCCCGGACTTTGGCCACGTGCACTTGTTTGTTTATGTTCCTCGTCACATGTCTGCCCTGCCCTCGTCTGTTCCTCCCTGTTTCCACACCCGTTCCTAATTGTATCTGATTGTCTTTTGTATTTAAGTGTGCCGCGTTGCCGATAGCAGCGCGTAATCTACTGTTGTCTTGTCTTGTCTTGAGTCCGTGTCCTGTTTAGTGTTTCCTTTGTTATTAAACCCTGTTTGTTTTGGCTATCCTGCGTTTGGGTCCGCTTCCTTGACCCGTGTCATGACACTATGATGCTTCTCATGGGCAGTTTCTGACAAACTAGATTCATGGAGAACGTTAGAAAACCTGCCAACCCATTATTATGCTCGGTGACCAGATTCGGTCAGGTTACTGGCTCAGTTGTTCTCGCTCTTGCTGAGAATGCTCTTGCTGAGAACAGATGACAATAAATCTTATTTAATCTAGAATTATACAAACAATTTCCAAAAGTGGTTTATTTGGCTCAAAAAAGTACGATGCTTGTCTTGCTTGTTATCTTAGGCAATCTTTATCATGGGAGACATTATCACTAAAGCATATTTACAAAACTAATCATAAGTTCTTTCACAGTAGTAAGCCAGAAAATGTCCTGTTATCAAAATTCACATATTCCCAGATCACAGAGCTCCTATTTCTGACAGCACTATGCACTTACACTTGGAGCTGCTGATTTTTAATATTACATTCAGTAACTATATGCTCAAGTGCATGTTGGAGGCCCACAATGGACAATGCCAAGATAACAGCATCTAAAAATTACAAGGCTGTTACCTCTATCCCCGATAATGGAAGACTCTCCTGGGTTTTCCAGATAAATAAAATGGCTTCTGAAAGTCTGAACAACAAGCCAAATTCTTTTGTTTTTGCTATTCACAGAAGACATTTGGGTTTGAAATCAAAATAATATGAAGCAATTGAACAAAATTTCTTGATATTTACACATATTTATTTAGATGTGTTAAACAACTTACATGGTTCCTTTGATGGTTAGCAAATGTAATGTCCCTGGTGCCTTCTCAGGCAAATCCATATCCACCTGCACGCTCTATTATAGCATCTTTCAGTCCTGTGCAGGTAATCAGCACTGACATGTGGCACCTGTTAATGCCTCTATTTAAAGCCCAGGGATTTTTCAGTCTGCATGCGAACATAGTCTGCGTATCAGAGCAGTAATTTCTCTGAGAGATACTTTTCCTCGAGAGGTAATCTCTCCCAATCTCTCCAATCCAACCTGACTTTCCCCCAGTGTAGGATTTAGGACTCTTCTACTCTTTTCTCAAAACTCTATCTTGTACTCGGTTTTGTGAATGATGTTCCTCACTGGACCTTTAAATTAGCAGTAATAAGTGGGCCCACCCTCTTCTCGGTGTGTATTTCTGGCCAGCAACTCCCATTATCCGGAGTTCTGCGGTCCACAGTTCAGAGTGTGGGCTAGAGTGGTTCGCTGATCTGCATCGGTGGGCTCTTCAAACGATTTGCTTTCGCATGCACATAGTGGATTGCGCTTTGACTCTTGCTTAGCTCAGCTCTGACTCTTGATTTCCCAGTTGTCCAAAACATATGGCCTCATGTCTGATGATATATTTACAGAACTGAATAATGATCTTTCGTTTACTGGCTCCTCCCAGTCCTGCCCCTCAAAATAAATTCCCAATGTGAAATTCCATTAAACTTCTCCAGAAGTAGCGGAACCTCTATAGAGTCATTAAGAGGTTTATTTGTAAAAACTCCAACTGTGAGGCCATCAGGAGATGAATATCCCTACAAACTCCTGAGGTCTACCTCCTAGGGAAAAATGGAGTCCAAGAAAGGCAACCTCTGATCGAGAATAAGTTGCCTTGAGAAAAATTAACATGTCCGCTTTCTCTGGGAGAAGACGAGACCTTTCCTGGCTTACTGTATCTACAGCTGTGGAGAAAACCCTCTCGGGGCGGGTAGATTTGCTTCATTGTTGTAGCTTTGGAAATGAATCCACACTTTTTTTTAGACATGTTTAACACAAAGCGAACCTCAGCACAGCAGCGTGAGTTACTGATTTCTGTGGTAAACTGCGTTAATTTGGTTGCGTGACTGTAAACAGTGTAAACAATTAATATTCATGAGGTAAGACGTGGCTATTTAAAGTGACCGCTCAAAGAGCTTTGCCCGTCATCAGAACGGAACCACGTTTGGAACCGAAGCTTAAAAATTCTGAGCGGTTCCGGTTCCTGTTAAAAAACAGAACCGGTTCTGAATAAGAACCGGTTCTTGGTTCCCAACCCTAATGAAGAATAGCCTTAACAGTTGCATGGCAAGCACGGTTATTCAGTAAACTCTTCTCCATTGTCAGTTCTAATAGAATTTCAACACTAGAAACTCTTCACTCAGTATTCAAACTTGATGAAAAATAAATGGCCTGATTCAAAGTCATCATTTCAATTATCAGTCCCTTCATGAATCAGTGTGATTGTTGGCATAATAATCAAGACATCAGGCACACACAATTAAAGTATAAAAAGCAGAGTCCCTCCAAACGTTCAAAGCCTTCATTCACTATTCCTTAAACTACTCCAGTAATCCATGGAATTGGATATAATCAGTAATTGTCAATCTGACAATAAGAGGACCTAAAAAATAACCAATACAATTTTTCATGCCAGAAAAGTTCTGTAGCTACTGTATATAGGCCATCATGAAAATACATACATTTAATATTTAATAATATAATGAAGAAAATATGTATTTATCAAGAAAAATATTATGAAAATATTTGAATTTATTATATATTGTATATTTTCACAAGATTGAATTAATTTCTTAGCAAATCCTTGTCTGGATTTTAGCCTAAAGAGCTTCGATACAGTGTAGTGTGATACAGGATTAAAAGAATAAGGAATTAGAGCTTTGCTGGATTTATGCCTACTACCACCTACTACTACTACTACTAATGGCAGACTGGTGCACACACACAGCAGTGAACACACACACAATGAACACACACCCGAGAGTTTGGCTCCTAACCCTAAGGTTGTGGGTTCGAGTCTCGGGCCGGCAATACCACGACTGAGGTGCCCTCAAGCAAGGCACCGAACCCCCCCCAACTGCTCCCCAGGTGCCGCAGCATAAATGGCTGCCCACTGCTCTGGGTGTGTGTTCATTGTGTGTGTGTTCACTGCTGTGTGTGTGCACTTTGGATGGGTTAAATGCAGAGAACAAATTCTGAGTATCTGTCACGATACTTAGCTGTATGTCACATCATGTCATGTCACCTACTGTAGCAGACAGAAGTACTGTAGACACTGAAACACTAAGGATGGCATCTGCCTCCCAAAGTAGCAGTGTTGCTAGTAGACCCAGTGTAAAACAGTGGTTAAATATAAGCAGTAGTCGTAATTTGAAATGACAAGCACAAAAAAAAATTCTAACCTGAAAGAAAGAGTTCTAGAAGAATATTTGTAAACCCTTTTAAATCTCATGTAGGGTAAGGTTGCAAAGAGCCATGTTCTCAGCTGTGTATATGCAAGTGCCCTCGTGCCTTGCATATGTCCTCCTCTTTTCGTCCTATTTATTAAAGCGAATGAGGGGAAAAAGCTCATAATAAGTTTGCCCATGCATCAATATTCTATAATGTAAGAATTGCCCCTGCAACTGACCATGTAATTGGAAAGTGTGCACAGAAGCATCAGTGTGAGTACTGCCAAACAGCTCTGCCATGCTTGGACACATTGTCTGTTGAACTGCAGCCAGTTCTCCTCTGTTATTCCACATGTACGCTCCTCAGTTAGAGAGAAGGGTGTTGGGGAAAGACACGGCGGCCAGGGAGATGTGGAAGGGTGGGAGAAAGGCAAATTCTCCCTATTGTGTACTGCACAATTCACTGGCAGAGCACCTACTATTACCATAGCAACAAGAAAAGCCAAGGAATGGCTTAGGATGGCAAACTGAATAGTTGAATAAGGCTAAGAAGAGTGAATAGAAGAGAATGTGTGTATTATTCCAAAGTCTGTTAGTCACATTTGTATTAAAATGTGACTAACAGACTTTGGAACTTCAATAAGGAGGCTGATGGACTAGTTGGACTTAATCAGATGTGTTCTGTGATAATGTAGATTCGGAGCTAATACACTATTTATCTGTATAAGTACTAATAATAACTTCCACCTTTTCTGTTTCAGCCAATAACCATGCACATTGCTTAAACAGACTTTAACTTTAATCTCTAAAGCTCTTGTGGCCAAATGGACACAAATTCTGCATAGCCACATTCCAAAATCTAGTGGAAAGCCTTCCCAGGGAGACTTAATCTAAAATAAGACTTTCATTGCATATGAGTGTGCTTGGTCAGGTGTCCACATACCTTTAGCAATGTAATGTATTTTTGCCAGGTAGTTGATGCATGTGTTTATATGAGTGCCTTTAGTGCTGAAGAGGAAATACTAAAAGACCCTCTTTCTCATTCACTCTGCCATCCATCCTGCTTTTATTTCCTAAAACATCTATTAGAATAAATTTCCCTAAAATAACAATGGCCATTCCGTGAATGAGAGGTATGTTAGGGGATATCTTCTAGAATAAGGAAAAGTTTGTTAGAATAAATACCTTTTTAAAGGCAGAGGTCAGACAAAATGGCCAGACTAGTATAAAGTGCCTGGAAGGTTATGATACATCAAATAACATCTCAAATTACAACCCTGGTGAGCGAAAAAGCATTTCCAAAAGCTTAACATATCGAACCCTGAGGCACCTGTGAACCTTCAGGGATCGAACCTTGTGGGCTACAAAAGAAAAAAAGCCATGTCAGGTTTTACTTCTCTCAGTCATTAACAGCTTAGAATCTAAGGCTCCATTGGGTCCAGACTCAATGAAACCGGACGGTTGAAGAGGGGAAGTTTTAATGCATTGCATTGCTGCCATATCATTGCCTGATTAAACAGCTGAATGAATGAATGAGCAAGGCTACTGATATCAATGTCATGTAATTACAATTTTAATTATATATCCAAGTGAACAAATAACCTGTCAAATCTTAGTATATTTAAAGTATAAAGCAACATTAGATTCTATTAGTTTTAATCTCATAAGCTTTCAGAATTATTGTCATGATTAATTAAAAATGAGCCTGTGTAATACAATATAAACAAGTGCTACGGTGTTTACTTACATGATTTCATGTGTTTGCCTTATTTACTTTACTGCATGTGTTTTATTTCGGTTCATGTATTATCTCCACCCCAGTATTGTCACTGTTTGTTACCCTCAAGGGCCATGATTAGATTCACCTGTTTTCAGTTTACTTCCTATTACTTATGTAACAGGTCAGAGTCAATCAGCTAGCTAGATTAGTGTGGCATGGCTGAGAGCTGGTTGTGAACTGAAAAGACGAGTTGTGTAGAACAAATACTGTAGGTAATGAGTGATTCTTTACACCTATATGTGATTGATGCTAGCCTACTGATGCACGTTCTCTATTTCGGGAGGCAGCCAGATTGAGTTGAGATTGCCTACAGAGCAAATATTTAATTCATTCCAGAATAGTTGTGTGCTGGTTGTGTGTTTGGTTTTGTTTGTGCTATTTTGATTACTGCTTAGGAGCAGCACTGAAAAGCTCAACCAGACATAATAGGGAAATTCAATAATAATAATAATTCAGGGTTGGGGGTTCGATTCCCGCCTCCGCCTTGTGTGTGTGGAGTTTGCATGTTCTCCCCGTGCCTCGGTGGTTTCCTCCGGGTACTCCGGTTTCCTCCCCCGGTCCAAAGACATGCATGGTAGGTTGATTGGCATCTCTGGGAAATTGTCCGTAGTGTGTGTGTGTGTGTGTGTGTGTGTGCCCTGTGATGGGTTGGCACTCCGTCCAGGGTGTATTCTGCCTTGATGCCCGATGACGCCTGAGATAAGCACAGGCTCCGCGTGACCCGAGAAGTTCGGATAAGCGGTAGAAAATGAATGAATGAATAATAATTCACCTGCCTCCAATCACCTCATTTCCAGGAATATAAGCATTAGCTTACCTAATAAGGCTAGTTAAATGTTGGTCTGGCTAATCTTGTTCCTATAGCATATTACCAGTTCATAAAAATGAATGAAAAAGCTATACTACTAAGGTTAACCACAGAATCCACCAGCTATTATAGACAAATATTATTGCCCACTGCAGCTTTTAAAAGGTGGAGCATGACATGGGTTGTGGGATAATGAAATCACTACAGTGTTGTGGTACAGAGCTCAGATTTAACACTAAAGTTATGATATAGCAATTAAGTTACCTGTCAGTTTGTCCTTGACAACCCTTCTCATCATTGTCTGCCAATTCACAATGTGTGCAGCCAGTCATGTACTACTCAGACCTCAAAATACTCAAATAAATATGTTATTATTTATAGGTCATCCTTGGACTGGAAGATTTTAAATTAGCAAATGTTCTACAAGGTAACCAGAATGAATTAGGTGCATTGACATGATTTTCAGATATATTCACATAGTTTCTTATGAATCATCTTCAATCATGCATGGGTATAAAGGTGTCCTCATAAAGGGCAAGTTGATCACACTTGCTACCTCTCAATTAAACAACTATGTAATGATAAACTAATTTTCATTTCATCCTCAGATAAGATCTGGAATGTCAGGTCCATAAATATTTATTCCATACATTTTTATTTTAGCTGTCATTGTATATTGGTGATGAAAAAAATACTGCAGACTTAAGCTTTCTAAAATGGTGTAGGAATTACAGCACTTATAAATACGGAGTATATATGGAGTAACACACACACACACACACACACACACACACACACACACACACACACACACACACACACACACACACACACACACACCCCTTTTAAGGAATAAAAAGTAATTAGAAATTTGGGCAACACCATAATTATTTAATTTGCAATTTGTTTGGTTGCAAATCCTTTTGAAATCAACAACTACCTGATGTCTGTAACCCATAAACATCATCAGATGCTGGTTTTCTTCCATTCTGATGCTCTGACAGTCCTTTACTACATCTGTCTTCGGTTCTTACTTGTTCCTAGGGCATCTTGCCTTCAGTTCAGCAAGTGAAATGACCAATGCCTGCTCAATGGGGTTCATATTAAGTGACTGCCTTGGTGATTGAAAAACATTCCATTTCTTTGCCTTAAAAAGAAAGTCTGCTTCGGGTCAGTGTCCATCTGCACTTTGAGGCAGACAATATAGCCTTATACACTTCAGCATTCATCCTGCTGCTTTTTCGGCAGTCACATAATCAATAAATACAAGGGAATCAGTTCCAATAGCAGTCACACTCATGGTAAAAGATAAAGTTGTGTGATTCGGATCATGAGCAGCTTATTCCCATATCTATAGTCTTCTTTTCCCATCATCCCGGTTCAAGTTGATTTATGTCTCATCTGTCCATAGGATGTAGTTCCAGAACTGTACAGGCTTATTGAGCTCCAACCTGGTCTTGCTGTTTTAAAGCCAGTGGTTTACATCATTACAACCATTTACCAATCCTGTTTACAGACTTTCACACAGATTCGCCTTAGTCCTGGAGGGGGTCCTTGATCTGTCCAACTGTTGTTGTTTTTTTCTTTTGAGAAAAATAATACTTTCCTTTTTTGTTTTTTTGTACCGGGGCATTTTGGTCTTCCTAAGCTCACCAGAGGATTCTTTTTAACAATGCACTAAATAGTTTAATTGGCAATACCCAATGTTTTGTTATTTCTTTGATGGGTTTTGTTTTATTTTTCAGCTTAATGAAGGTTTGCTTCACTGGCAGTGACAGCTCTTTGGAGTACATATTGAGAGTTAACAGCAATAGAATCCTAATGCAAACTCTGCTTACGTGTATGTGAAATAATGAGGGAATAACAGACATCAGGCCATGGAACAGGTAAACAGATTTGTTCACATGTATCAACCCCCAAATGAAATACTTAAATATTTATGGGCCTATATATAGCATAGATGTATACTATAGACATATAGCTAGACAGCCAGATAAACATTTCTAGTCAATACATTAACGTTAGTCTTTCTTATGGTATGTAGTTATTCATACCCTTTCCAGAATGTTGTGGGACATGGTGGCATTGGCATCGACGATGATAGTGGCAGTCTTGTCATCTCGGATCTCTTTGAGGAGGGGAGTGGGGTCTTGGCTGTCATCCAGCATGCGAACGGAGAGTGTTTCCTTGGAAATGAGAAATTGTCGCAGTAACACTTCCAGGTTTAATAGGCCTGTTGAACAGGGACACACACACATAGAAACAAAACAATGAATACTTGAAGGACCTGTAAGTTCTAAGAACCTGTTCTGTAAGATCTCTGTCTGTTCCATATATATAAATATATTATTACAATAATTATGCTTCAATTTATATTCTCAGTCCAATTCCAATCCAGGAGTCCAGTATTCAGGTTATGACCATGATCAGTATTTGCTATATCACAAACACACACACACTCACACACACACACACACACACACACACATGCATGGATACACTCACGCACACATGCACAACAGCACACACACGACTCAAACATACATACATACATACATACATACAAACATACACACACACACACACACACACACACACACACACACACACACACACACACACACACAAACACACACACACACACACACATATATATATATATATATATATATATATATATATATATATATATATATATATAGATAGATAGATAGATAGATAGATAGAGAGAGAGAGAGAGAGAGAGAGAGAGAGAGAGAGAGAGAGAGAGAGAGAGAGAGAGAGAGAGAGAGAGAGAGAGAGAGAGAGAAAGAGTTTAGGCCATATAGACTATATAAGGCACTGTTTATGCATACTGTATAAACTAAACTAAACATCAATCGTTGTTATGGTATTTGGATATATGTTTAAATATTTATAAAGCCATCTATTTAAATATTTATGTTCATAGAACATACTGATTGGAATATAGTATAAAATAAATTACAATAATATACTGTAGTCTATGAGTTTGCATCGCATTTATGGGGCTTGTATAATCCATTTAAATACTTGTGATATTAATTCCTCATTAATGCTCATTTTTAGTGAGTGAGAGAATCCAGGAGAAGGTCAGATGTACTGTATACGACTCTATGAAGCAAAAGGAGCATGTTGGGAGCAGCTGTTAGTGTGACTCCCCTGCATCAGCGATGAATTCATCTCTCAGAACCTGTCATCTCTTTCACTTGAGCTTCTTGGCAGATTTTTGATGAATCCAGGTTCTGTGTGTTCCCCATGTATTGTACCTTGCATGACAGCATGTCATTTCATTTTGTGCACACAAGTTGTGTGAAATGAGTAGACGACATTTTTTTCTATTTAATTTTTTTGCCTGAGGCAGTGCTAAAGTGCACCGTGTCCTAAAGTTGGGGCTATTTTAACATGACCGCTGTCATATTGACCTGAATATGGATTACAGGCTGAATGTTTGGAGATCAGACTTTTGTGCTATATGGAGCAGTTCTATCACACTGTGACTCTGATAATAGCAGCACTGAACTACATCCAAAGTAGTCAGTTATTCGTCCAATTCTGACAGCCTGCAGAGTTCCAACAGGGATTGACTATAGCGACCCAGCAAGTGCAAAGTATACAATACTAACAAAGCAAAAACCCATCAACAAATCAAAAATAAACTTTTTTTTTAACATTTCCCAAAAGAGAATTGAACCTTATTTAACATCTACTGTATTGATTGGACAGTAGAAATTAGGTAAACACATGATCTTGTACATCTTTTTTTACGGTCTTTCAGCCAACCAACAAGGAGCATATTCTGTTCGATAAGGACCCTATTCATTTTGAATCAATGCTGTTGTGTTCTGCTAGTGTGTTTCTAGCTTTGGTATTGTGTTTTTGGTTTTGACATTGTGTTTTCTGGTTTTATCTATTAAGATGATTTGGGTCTCCTGGTGGTCCAGCAGCAGGATCCTGTGCTCAAGAAGGACAGCCGGCATAAAACCGGTGCCATATCTAATATGCGGACCATGTGACCCCAAACAAATCTATTAATGTGATTGGCAAATTATTATTATTTTTTTTAAACCTTTTTTTAAAGGGTTTTTGGTTAAATGCCTGAAATAATGTCTGTGCTTAACACACTCAGGATACATCAGCAGTACCTCACTTGTGTTTTAAAAGCTTTTTATGAACAAGGCTTACAAATGGCTAAATGGAGCTATAGTGGTTACCTGGGACGTTAAACATCATCTTGCCAAACAGTAAAACTCATCTACAACAGCATCGTTGTGTTTATACTCACACTCTCACAAACTATTCCGACTCAAACTTGTCATTCTTTTCGATTCAGCCACAAAAAAGACAGTGGATCTGTGAAACTGTTTTTAAATAAAGATCGAAAGTGTCAAAGACTTGTTAAAATTCCCCAAATAAAAACTTCTGTACAATGGCTACTCGTTTGCAGACAGGTCATCTTCTCATTTGTGTCTGGGCTCCAGCTGGTTCACTAGACAGTAAAATTTACATATTACCTCCTACTGAAAGCATCTGCAGCTCACAGTGTGCAGGACTAGCAGACAGGCAACAGTCTATCATATTCTACTCTCTTCCCACACACAAAAACCCTGAAGGTTGGGGGGGATTTTTCTCTTCGCTCCCATAATGACAGCATATGTCAAATCCCATTGCGCCCCTTATCACATCAAATTAATGTGTGCTGTAAACTAGAGACAGTGCTTTAGAAAAAAAAATACAAGAAAAAAAAACACTGTCAAAAACGCTGCACCTTTCTGTTTAAGTGGAAAGATGGGCACAACATGCTCATTTATTATGATTAAGGGCCTGAACCTCTGATCAAAATAAATGAGTAAATGTTGTGTATTCAAAACAAAACATGCAATTGTATATAGAGTAGAAAAACAACTGACTACATATTACACTTTAAATGTGTGCTTGGGTTATCTGTCATTATCACAACAGACCACAACAAAGAGGACTACAAAGAATATATTTGTTTATATATTATTATTTATTATATTATATATTTGTGTAGATTTTAAAAGTTATGTGCATCACTAGACTTGTTTTTTTGAATCAAATAAAAAGAATAAACCAAACCACACTCTTTTTTTTTGGACAAAACTGAAGGCTTCACAAAAACAAAAAACAAACTGTCATGAAAGATTTTCAGTTATATTTGATCATTTAGCTGATTTATTCGATATTCGATACTTATTGAACAGCATTGATTAAAGTAGTAAATTACCAACTCTAGACCTGCAATTATGGTTGTGTTTCATTGTTTTTATTACAAAATCTCAGTGCAGTGTTCAATACCAAAGATATATCATTCTAGATAGAATATACATTCACTGCTATTATATACTTTTGTTTCTAGTTCCTTAAACGCATGAATTTGACCGATAGAGCAACAAAGTCTAGTTCTTGTTACTAATTTATATGCCTGAACTACCATTAAAATCCTGGACCCTGTTTGGACTTATTCAAAAATCTGCTGTTTACAATGATAATTCCTTGTAAATCCTACAGATGAATGGACAGACAAACAGAAAACATAATACCTGGTGGCGGAGGCAACGCAATAAAATCTGATTAGCACAACGCTACACATCTCTGATATGTGTGAGATAGGATGCCTTTATGTTCACTGTGGAATGAAAAAAGCCCGTCACAACAAATCTTATTGTATAATTCAAACTATATCCAAATCCATTAAAAAATAACTATTAAAATAACCACATTTATTTCCCATGTATATTCTTAGCCAGATTTCTCACCTAGTTTCACATTCTCTCTTATTATCGTCCTTTGAAGCTTACATTCTATCAAAAGATTATATCAGAATCATTAAATAAACCAATAAGTCTACATATTCATACAGATAATAAAACTGTAGCAGTGATAGTGGTGATATTGTGTGAGGGAGAGAAAACACAGAAGCGATTGCATTTTGCAAAGAAATTCATTTGATCCCTTCAAAGCGTTTATTTGTAACTGAAACAGACATAATTAATAGCCTATGTGGTGACCGTGTAAACATTCCCTTTGATAAATGTATCTTGTGCAATTTAATACAAATTCTTTGGAGAATTTAGAACTAAAAATTCCCAGAAGGAAATAAAAGATACCTTAAAGGTGGGGTGCACAATGTTTGAAAGCCAATGTTGACATTTGAAATCACCAAAACAAACACGCCCCTAACCCAAATGGGTGTCACCCCTGTTTTGATAGCTCCGCCCCCACACATACATACGCAACCCAGGCAACTAATATCGCGGAACCTGCTGGGGCAGCTGGACAAGGGGATATTTTTTACCAATAAATGAACTCAATGAGTAATACTATGGTAATACAAATGTGTTTTTGTAGTCTTGTGTGTTGTACCATGAAAGTTTTAGCTCCGTTTCACGCGGAAGACATTCAGTTCTCTCCAACGCTGGAAAGCTGATCCTGTCCTATACCTGAACCAAAGCCTTGTTTCGCTTTTCGTTTTGATCCACCATTTCAATGATTCAATCGCTTTCTGCTAGTGTCGGACGAACTGAACACTCTCTCCGCCGCATATTGACAAGACACGCCCCTTTCTGCTTATTGGCTACACGTTTGCAATGTTTGTCAGCCCGTCTCAGTTTTCTGAAGCATTTCTCCAACAACGTGAACCCCACTTTTAATAATACCTTATGTAGGTTTCCCAGACTATTTTGAAATATTCGTTCTGCCATGTTGTGTGTACTGTATTTGTGAGTAGACTGTCCAGGATTAATGCAAGTTTTGGTCATGCATAATAACTGGAAAAATAATCTGGTTCTTATGCTAAAACTATGTACACCAACATACTCTATAACATCTACAGGTCGACAAGTTCAAGCCTAGTTTAACTCACTGTAGAATGTATTATGAGTGACTGCTCTGATGCAGTTACAGTGCAGTGTTGGTGGAGTTCACTGGTCCGGATACACCTATTTTTTTTCCTGCTGTGACAGTGGTGGAGGTTAGCAGGACAAATAGCTGAGTTCCAGCACTGCCACCACAGGGCAAGAAGGAGAAATATTCATGAGAGGACATGCACTATTAGGCTGTCACCAGACAGTGTGATTAATGGGCCTTGTGCACCGAGTGGGGGAGAGAGATAGAGAGAGGGGGGTGGAAGAGGGCGCAACTGCCAAACATACAGAGGGAGCCATTATCTACCATCTACAGTGAAGTGTTGAAGGGCTAAAGGTACATTTCAATCATTACATCCTATGTCATTTGCTGGCAGCTTCCACACACCCGCTCCCTTTCTGCTGAATGTCTAAGCTGCCTTTCTTCAACCAGAATGACTACCATTTATCTTGAGCCAGAAAGCTTGATAAAGTTGACTTGAATATCTATTGGATAGTTCTGTCCCACATCATGCTGTACTGTGATGCATGTAATGTTATACTTGCACAATCATATTTGCCTGTTGAAAATTCCCTTCCGCAGTTTGTCCCATGCTTTGCCATTATAATAACCTCTACCATTGTGCCATTAGATTTGCAGTGTGGCTGTGAGGACTTGCCTATTCAGTCACATGATGATTTGTCAGGTCAGACACCGATGCTAGGTGAGGAGGCCTGGGGCACAGTTGGTGTTCAGTGTGGTTGAAGTGGATGAAGTTATGGATCTGTGCAGGCCACCTGAGTTCTTCAGCACCGACCGTATCTTTATGGACCTCGCTTTTTTCAGAGTTACTGTAATATTAGAACCAGGTTGTGCCCTACACAATATGTGAGCTACAGCATAAAAATACATCCTGTACAACTCTGTGCTTCCAACTTTGTGACAAAAGTTTGAGGAAGAAACACACAAAGATGTGATGGTCAGATGTCAACATACTTTGTTTGGCCATATTGTGTAAATATAATGTGATATTATAAGTGATTAAGTGAGGCAAACTTGAGATACAGCACAGGTAATGGGAGTAGAGTAAGTACTGTGGCTAGGCTAATTCTGTGTGGTAATTCTCTCAATGTTTGTAGAGCCAGTTGGCCAAAATATTATTTTACCTCATTAGTCTGGTTGTGATCATTATGCACTGTAACTTAGTTTAGTCATGATCCCTACATATGGTTACTATTTCAAAGTGAATGTAACAGCAGAAATAGAATAAAAAAAAGAATAGAATAGAATAGAAATAGCATAGCTGTTCCACAATGTAGACATAATGACAGTCACCCTTCAGACTCATTACATAGCATGCTGTATGTTTGAATCTTGTCTTTTTACTAATAAATCACGATAAATGATGAACTTGCAGCTTCTTGACTTTTTGAAAACTGACCACAGGCATAGAATCATTCATCACATAATATACTTGTACAAACAAAACAGGGAAACATTACAATTAATTGTGTTGTTTGCTAGTTAACTAACACTCACCCGCTCCCACAGATATTCCAAGAAGCAAAAGTCTTTTTTTTTCCTCTTCTACTTCCAACAAATATTGATACGCTGTGATAAAGCCCCTGACTTTACAGATATTTCACTAGCCACTTAATGAACAGAAGATAACTTTGATATTACAAGAGCTACAGCAGAATAAAACATTTGCTAGTGAGACACTTAAGAAATTAATGATCTCTGAATCACAGTTAGCTGGCTAATTAAAGCTAACTATTCTACCTATGCATAATACGTGAGATTATTTTACTATGATATTTTACTAAATATATTACTATATTTTATTTATGAGATATATTTAAGTTCATTTTAACCACAGAACAACTTCTGATAATTCACACACAAACCAAAAAAACTATTATTAGTCAGTATTAAATACTAGAAATGTTACCTTTCATGCTAAAATATTTTCAGGTTATTCCAGTCCAGCTAAAAGGACAATTTGGATTGCCTACACCCATAGAAGGACACTTACACTGCCTAAACATCTGGCCAAAATAGTTATCTTCCAAAGGAAACATGCACAAAATCTGCCTTGTTTGGAAGATTTACACTTGTGTAACTTTGCTTTTAATGATCCGTTTAAAATAGATTTTTTTTCACTAGTTTAAAAGCAAGTGCTCTTGTTTAAAGGATGTGGTCTATTGAAAAACCCCATCTCTGGCACTTATGGGCTACTCAAGAACAACATGGCAACACAAGAGATAGAAACTAGAAGCAGATGATTTGAATAATCTGAATTGGAAACATAAAAAATTTCAACTTATGCAGCTGCTTAGCCGAATTCTGAATGCAAATGACTTTCCCCAAGTAAATATTGTCTTACATATAAATTTTTGTCTTAGGTTGCCGACTCAGAATACAGCCTGCAGTGAAGAAAATAAAGTCTCGGTGTTGACAGGGTCAGGAGGGGACTAGACATTAACAGACCGCACAGGTTGCCTGTGTTCTCATTAGAATTGGGAAGAGCTTCTATGCATGTGCACCATACCATTTTGTTTATGTCAGCTCTCATATCTTTGACAAGTAAAGATGTTTATCAGTCCATTTATATACTTGTTTCACTGTGAAGAGAGGAATTGCTGTCACTATCAGTTGCTGTGGTTTGAAAGTAAATGAGCGTGACAGCATACATAATGGTAGCCCGAAGGACACTGAAAGTAAGAGCAGAGAAACTCTAAATTAATCATAAATGAACAACGGACGAGACGTTCGGTAATTAATGTTGTCGTATGAATGTTGAGGTATAATAACATCGTGTTACTATGGTGGTATTGCATTATAGAAAAAAAGGAATATATATACGGTAAGACAAAATCTAATATCTATTCCGATCCTAATAACTTAAAATATATCTTAGGGTCATAAAGCTGCACAGTGGGGAAGCATAAATTTCCACAGCATACAGATCCATAGATTGGATTGTACTTTGAAAAGTTATGTCAAAAGTATTTATAAAGTAAGAACGCAGCCACAGATCCGAAAGGCTCCCTGCTTGACTAATGATGGACGGCATGATGATTAATGATTTACTGAATTACATAATGAGAGACTCACACTATAAAAAGCAGATATACACAATAGGAAGTATATCAGTAATTCTCATTAGCAAGCCTGAAACCAAGCGTTATATTCTCTTTATTACAATATACTGTTTCTTTTACTCGTCAGGCCATTATAAATCTTTTGACAAACTGAAGCCCAAGCTGGTGTGTGAGAGGAGGAAATGCTTTGTAATAATGCATCATTAATGGCTACAACAAATCATTAGTTATTCCCAAGTATCTGTAATGTGTATATACAGTACACTATTAGCTAACAGTGATTAAACTGTAAATAATTGATCACTCAAAATGTAAATATTAACACATGTATATAAATGACACTCGTGCATATACTCATGATTAGAATGTCAGGTTCGGTTACAAAGATTAAATATTTAACCATATAATGCAGATTTAATGCTTTTGTTACATAGTGTCATGCAGGATTAGGCAGCGCCATACCCTTGTTACTTGTGATTACATGTACAGTAAATAGATTTGTTACGACTGTACCAAATGGTGCCCTAAACACTAAAGTACTGCCCAAAGTCTGCAATTCGTTGACATTCAAATTCAAATTCAACATTGTCATGGTGGGTGTAAAAGTGAGCATTTGAGACAATCCTCAATGACGTTACTATACATTACTGTATATTACATCACATTAAATTATGTTACGTTACAGGATATCAGCTATTGTGCTCATTTTGATGCTTTTGTAATGGCTTGGCATTTAGTTATACTGCCAGGGTGTTACAAACTCAGTGTCATTACTCACTAAAACATGCATTACATGCAAAAGAAATAGCCTGAAATAAACGTCATTTTCCTTCTGAAGATGAATGAAGTGCATAATAATCTTATTAATCCTTTCAGCAAGCTTTTAAAAGCTTAAAATAAGAAATGAGCCCCACTACAGCCTTGTTTAACTCGATGGTCCGTGTGAATACTATTTATGACGGGGACGATGTTGTATATTTCAATATACTGTATGTTCCATCATGTGTCCAACGACCTAGTGCTTCTTTGTGGAGGAGAAGGAGGCTTCATGTCTAAACTCTTTTGGGAAGCACAATATGGTAGCAGTGAGTGATCAGCACTGTCATCACTGTTTTTTCTTTTTAGTCCAATACCAAGACTAGTATCTTAATATCAAAACTTCGAAAAGCCCTTGTCTTTAAAAAAGAGAGACATTTTTAATTCCTACAGTCAGAACTTATATCAAGAATTCTATGTGAAATACTGAACATCGTTTGAGCTTTCTGACTCTGTGTGATGGTTAATGATGTGTTACTGCTGAAACGGGAACGCTGGGAGCCGGCTTGCATTCGTGATTCTTGAATGTCTTGAATGACCAACAGTGAACTGTTACTGAGTAGCATTTCTAGTGAATCTTATCAGCTGTTGTTGTGTCTTCTGAGCGTAACAATTTAGAGATAGTTCTAAAGAGGATGTTAGGAGAAATCGTGTGTGTTTTATGCGTACTACAGTACAGACATTTTAAAAAACAAACTATTCCATAATTCCATAAACTATGGCTATATTATAATCTATTTTGCATAATAGATGCCATTTTGAATGAATATAATAAACTCGTCTCTACACGCTGTGCACTCATACTACACGATTTGTGTAGAAATTGCATCCTGCATCCCATTTGTTTTTCCTAACAAAGGCAAATGACATGAAATACATGTAATATGACACTGATAGCTTTAGCAGAAGACAGTGAATATTCTAAAAATAAGTCTGCGTCACTTTGACGGCTAATATAAAGGACATTTGTAAGATATCTTTTCCAGCAGAGTGTTGTCTGCCATCGTGAAATCTTTTCTCATCCAGCATCAGCGCCTGGGAACCTCAGCCCTCTTCTACTACACTTCCATGCTTTATTTTTTATAAGGTTGAATCAGTGCATCATCCAGGTTCATGAAAAGCACATGTTGGAATTTTCAGTGTGAACACACCTCCAGGGCTGTCAAGTATCACGCACTGAGAGTGACAGTCACTCATTTGGGTCTTTTCTCACGCTCTCCCGCCAAACATTGTATTTCTCATGTAGGAAAACTTTTTGACTATTTATCATAATATTTAATAAGCCGCAGCGCCCAAAATGTATCAGTCCGCACCGCTGTCTCTATGGAACCGGGCAGGAACCAAGTGCGTCACCTGGAGCTCTTAATCGAGCCTGACACTTATCAGCCAATCAAAAAAAAGAGGCTACACAATAGCCAATCAGAAAATAGCATTATCTGAGTAAGATTTAACACAACAACCAATGAAAAGAGAAAACATTAGAGAGGGTATTTTCGATGGTTTGAACTAAACGAAACAGCTCGTCTCTGGACGGGACATCAATCATGACCCTAAAAATGTCTGGGCTTGAGCCGAACTGTTTTAAATGGGATCAACATTACAAATGATAAAGGAGTCCAAAAAGGCAACTCTCTCTCTCTCTCTCTCTCTCTCTCTCTCTCTCTCTCTCTCTCTCACACACACACACACACACACACACACACACACACACACACAAATTAATAAAAGGCAACTCTCTCTCTCTCTCTCTCTCTCTCTGTCTCTCTCTCTCTCTCTCTCTCTCCCTCTCTCTCTCTCTCTCTCTGTCTCTCTCTCTCTCTCACACACACACACACACACACACACACACACACACACACACACACAAATGAATAAAAGGCAACTCTCTCTCTCTCTCTCTCTCTCTCTCTCTGTCTCTCTCTCTCTCACACACACACACACACACACACACACACACACACACACACACACACACACACACACACACACACACACACACACACACACACACACACAAATGAATAAATGGAAACTAAACAAATACTTTGTGTGTGTGTGTGTGTGTGTGTGTGTGTGTGTGTGTGTGTGTGTGTGTGTGTGTGTGTGTGTGTGTGTGTGTGTGTGTGTCACGCTTGCTTGTCTTCAAAACTTGAGAGCCCTGCACCTCTAATATTATTTACACAGTACTACACAATAGCACAGAAGAGTGTGTAAGTGCAAATAGACACACTTTTAGTTTTGAACACAGTGAGCGCTGTGAAGAAAAATTTCATATTGCAAGTTTCTTTAAATTGATATAACAGGATGACAATCAGGATGATATTAAAACAGTTATTTAAATATTTAAGAGTTAATAATGATTTGTCTGTATAGACGATGGCGAAGCAAAAAATATGATCTCTCCTTTAGAAAGCTGATTTTAAAATACACAGCTACTTAAACTGTTATGTATAAATATTGATTTGTTCATCATTATTAAATCATTAGTCATGTAGATTGATGTATTCAAACATGAATAAGGACACAAACTCTTTATAAACACTTGTTCGGTGTCAAATTATAAATGACTGATTCGCTCAGAGTTAATGATGTGTTAATCAAAGTTGTTATTAACATTATTGAAATGGAATATCAGGAAAAACTGATTTTAATCTTCTGAATAGAAATCATTTCATATTTCTATGCATAAAGCCATAGAACAGTGGGCATCAGTTGTGTTTGTTACTTACAGTTAGCCTGAGCACAGATGAGGCAAGATGTGGTGCTGTTGAAGAAGGTGAGGAGGCCAGCTACAGCCAGGCTGATGTCAGTGTTGGTGGGTCTGAGGTCTAGCGTGGTGAAACGAGGAAACTGCACCTTCAGTATGTCCTCTGGGGCCACCTTCACGTATGGCACCTTATTCAGACACACACATTTACAATTGTAAGAACCACTCGAGAAATTGTTCTCAAAGTAAAGCACAAAGCATTTCTTTAATTTTACCACTAAAATAAGTAAGAACTACAGTATTAGCCAAACCATCACAGAATAAAAGTAACAGGGAGATGTAACAAGTTTTTTCCTATTGCTTGCTTTCATGTTACAAAGGAATTTAAACAAAATCTGTACTTTTAACCGCCAGGATATTCAACGTAGTCATCAAACAACAGGAGGCACGGATTCATTTATTCCCACAGCATAACAATGACGATAGTTTCTGCTGTAATTCTAATCACATGTTTATATTACACAGGAACTTGTATGGAGGATTTTTACACATATAAGGTTAATAATAAAGTATATACATTATATATATATATAATGTCAGCGTGTCAGCATTCAGAAGGTTTTTTTTTAGAATGGGAAAGTCTATAGATGGAGGACATTTCACTGGTTTCTTTTCTATATGACAAGCTGCCTTCTTGTGTCTTTTTAACTTAGAAAAGTATATATAGAGAAAGATGGTGAGAGAATGGCAGTTTGTAGCTATAAAAAAGAACTTTCTTCTTTCTTTCTCTTTCATGGACATTCAACAACATTAATTGTTTAAACTAGATGTGGTTTTAAAATACACTATTGACAAAAAAAAAAATGAAAAAAATATTCCCTTCACTGTAACTAAGAGACTTAAACCTGTACCAGCATAACGATGCCCCTTTGTACAATGTGACGACCATGACGACATGGTTTGGAAGGACTCGAGTGGCCTGCACAGAGCGCTGACCTCAACCCTATTCATCATTTTTGTGATGAATTGAAACAATGCCTGCGCCCCAGGCTTCCTCGTCCAACATCAGTTTCTGACCTCACTAATGCTCTTGTGGCTGAATGAATAAATCCCAACAGCCATGCTCCAAATTGTAATGGATAGCCTTCCTTACACAGCAAAAGTGGGGACTAAATCTAGAATGTGATTTTTTAGGAAGGTTTGGGTACAGAGTCTCTTGTTAATTAAAAAAAAAATCTAAAAAAATGTTATGGCATAAGAGGTAGAAAAATACTTCAGAACATGCTGTAATGTGGTCTGTGATAGCTCAATGGTTAATGATCAGAAGGTTGAGGGTTCAAGCCCCAGCACCACCGAGCTGCCACTGTTGCGCCCTTGAGCGATGCCCTTAACCCTCTCTGCTCCATGGGTGCTGACCCTGTGCTCTAAACCTAGCTTCCTAACAAGCTTGGATATGAGTTAAATCAGATTTTTACTGTGCTATAGTGTATATGTGACAAATAAAGGCATATTTTTCTGTTATTGAAACATAATCAACCTTCATAAGGTGGTAAATATAACTCCACTTTGTTGACTATTTCCCTACAACATTAAAGTATGGCACATCACAGTTCTTAAATAGAAGGTTAAAATCTGAAATCCAAAATTTCTAAATATCCAATGAAGCACAAAAACTTTTTAAGAAAACTACCCTAAGAGAATGATTGATGTTTAGAAATACATTCTACTTTGTGTCCCTCAGAGGCAATGCTTTTTGTTGAGTTTTATTTTGATACGTGCTGATGTGTGGGTGAGTCAGGACACAGTGGTGCCTGAAGGAGATCATGGAGGACACAATGCATCTGGGGAGCAGGCCTCTTCATCACTCCAGATTGCCTGCCTACGTGATGTTGTGTGACCATGTACCGCACTTGTACACCCCTGTGTCCCCAATTGGTTTCCCATCACTTTCCATCAGGGAGTAATGGAGTTGCCGGTAGCAAGGATGGATTGAACTGACATGATGGGCATGAGACGGATTTTTTGGATTGGAGCAATGACGGGCAAGTAATAGCCATGCAACCGCTGGGACCATGTGATCTTGATGTGAGCTGGCTCTTTTTCTATCTGCATGTGTTTTCCCATCGGTTCCTCTGTTGCACATTGTAGATGATGCACAAGTATCCATGAAGTATCCAGTATGGTGTTTTTGCATGAGAATACACCCAATCAGCTCCTAAATCTTACACGTTTTATTGTCTCTCAGTCAAATATCTAGCTTGTCCTTAACAGTTACAGCTGTGACTGTTCAGCCATTTTAGCTTACAGTCCTCATTTTCTAGGCCATGGGTTAGTTTTGTATCATGGCTTGGAAAACAAAGTAAGCAACTTTGACCTTCTATATATATATATATATATATATATATATATATATATATATATATATATATATATATATATATATATATATATATATATATATATATATAAAAATTCTCTAACATAATTTTATTGCAAAATGTGCAAAGCACAAACCAAAAAGAATGAAGAGAATACATTTTAATTTCTGGTGTATTATTATGTAGTGTGCTGTAATGTTAACAAAGCTCTCCTTTGCTCAAGGAATTTTTATTTATTTTTTTTTTTTTTACATTTTTTTCAGAAACTTTAGCCTTTGCTTCTTTATTCATGCAGAAAGCGTGGAATTTTATAACATGGACTAACAACATTTAATAGTGAGCAACTTTTGTTATTGCTTGAAAATGTCCTCTAGTTAGGGGAGAGTTCACCCAGGTTCAGCATTTGACAGCATCCTGGCTAAAACTCTCATTCACAACAGAGTCATCATTTGGAAACATCAAACACTTTTTGGGGTTTGCTACGCCATTTATGTATGACATTTATTTCCAATTATTTTAGCACATATGTTTTGTGATTTCTTGTTGTTTGACTCACGCAGGTTATTGGATCCCTTTTCAGGATTGTTCGATTATTATTCGATTATTAGATCAGTGGCATAATATAAAATGAATAGATAAGTAGCAAGTAATTCCTTAATACAACTTTTCAAAAATTAGTCTGTGTGTGATTTTGCCATCATTATTTGAACACACAAATTGCAATAACACCATAATGGGGCATAATTAGATACAGTTTAATTACATTTTTGTATCAAGTAACTAGCTTCTCTGTACACAGCTAAATACTCGAAAAACCTATAGCAATTAACAGCATATTAGCTCTATTAATACCTTCGGCACTGTTTACTTGTTCTGACAAAAGTCTTTATTTAATTGTAATTTCATTCACTTATTGTCTTCATTAATGAATTCCCCTTCCCTCTCTTGGTTTTGTTTAGTCAGCATGATAGTTGACCATTTCCTGCACTCCATAGCAGCGTTTAAAGGTAATTTGTGTTTCACACAGAGTGCATATTGTTGCTTGTCCCTAGCGTGATGAGCTACAGTACATTAGTTGTAAACTGAATGCTAATTTCAGAAACACTGTTGCATCCGCAAATAGAGTTCACATCAAGATGCTTCGTGGAGTACATACATATGGCTCAAAGTGCACACTTTTTTCAGGTTTTTATCTCACAATTCCACTTAAAATGATTGTAGACATGCTTCATGTCTAGTTTAAAGCGTGACATGAAACTATATATATCTATAACATACTGAATGAAGTTCTACATCGAATTGCATGATTATTTTACATTATCACAAGGTTTTTGAGTAACACTTACGGATATATAATGTTTATATTATGTTTAGAGTTAATAATAATGGTTATATGATTATGGTTATATGATGTTTATAACAGTTGGAATCTATATGCTGACCAATATCCTGGATCGGATCGATTAGTATTATAAAGGGTTTTGAGTTGTATTGGGTTTTTGAGTAGTAGTCTGTAGTATTGTAAAAAAAATAAAAATAAAAATTGAGTATCACTCCTAACTGAATTTTCTATCACTGTTAGATACCATGTCACCATGTTTTGCAGTACTAATATTATAGAACTCAAAGATTAGTAACTAACTAATTGTGATGATTTAGTTTTCAATTATAGGTGAAGTTTATAACAAAAATTAGATTTTTTTTAATGCCTATCTGTGTGTTATATATTTATGCTGAACAGAGACTACAACAGGGATGTTGAGGTTATCATGTGCCATTGTTACAACACAACCTGCCACATCACCTCCAGGCAACGGGAAGGAACCATCGGCAGAATGCTGAGCACTTCCAGTTCATGCAGTTCACTTCCACAAAGTATTGCCAATGACTTGTCCTGCATTACAAAGATTTCTGGATTGTTTACTGACCCTGTCTTTGCTATTGTGTATTGGACTGTTTGCTAATAAATCTGCTTAAGGTATCACCAACCTCAAGTTCCACGTTTACAGCCATTTACCCATTTTTATTGATGTACCAGATGTTCATCAGTTACGCAGGTGTACATAGTAATAAATGGCTTTACTTAAATCCTCAGTTTGGCATTGTACTTTAGGTCTCACATTGACAACTGACATCTTATTATTATTACACCATCTGCATAGGTCTTGTGTAATTATGGTCTTTTGTAATGGGCAATTAAAAAATGGGACATTTCATTCATTTTTAGATTTCCATGGGTTTTGTAATTACCTGCAAGTAATATGAACAATTCTGTGCTTTTTTTTCCTCATCAAACTAAAACACAGCTATTTAGTTCTGATTTACAAATAAGCACAATTTCTGTCTCACCCTTTCTCTTGTCGTCCTCTTCGTCTTCCATTTTCTGTGCTATCGTTAATGAATCCTTGTGAGCGTAATGACACATCTCACCCTCTGACTCTCACACACAATTAGATAAACAGCAACTTCAGTTAGAAGTTGTCATGCTCCCCTTAATCTTTACACTAGGTGCCATTTTTATTTGGAGAATAATTTGTTCTCTGCATGATGCCAACCAGAGTGTGAAAAGAAGCATAAGAAGAAGAAAAAAAACACAATTAAGTAAAAGAACTGCCTTCAGTTTAATAAGATCAGAGCAAATGTGATTGGATTTGTTGAACTAATTAATAGCTGAAATGTCGTATCCAGTGCGTTTCAGGGGAAGTGTTGCACTTGGTAATGAATGCAGGACCGGTGTGTTGAGTTTAAATCTTCACAGAAAGCACATTAAAATGGATTCCAGCAGACCTGAAGAAGCTAAAGGTTTATAAAATGCTAGAAATTAGATTTAAAAAACATTTAAGGAAGAAAAATGTATGTTGCTGTAAAGCACTAATATGATTAATACATCTAGTCTTAAATTACTTTATAAGATGAAAAGCTTACAATACAAATGTCTCTTACAATACAAATGTCTCTTACATACACTATTTATACACCATAGAAGAAAAATATGTGTTTTATTTCAGCAGATGGTGTGTGCTTCAGAACGACTTCCTGGGACTTACTGTGAGTCTCGTGGCCCAAACACAAAATTTATGTATATTGCTCCCTGCCCTTTGGAGTAACAGAGTAGCCTCCAGTGGCTGAAGATGTGCTAATTACAGTCTTTTTAAGGAACACTTAGTGTGGGCTAGTGGGAGCTAAATAATGGCAGACAAGCAAGTATCCAGGAAGCTGGGTATCCACCAGGCTGCGTTTAACCTCTGCCTTGGACCCCGGACAGACCAGAGCATCTGGATTGCATGGCTGTAGGGAATCCAGCTGCCTTCACAAAATGGACAAAATACAATGAAAAAGTCAAATGAATCTATTATATATTCTATATATGTATGCTTTAGTTTCTTATTTACAGTATGCTTTGGTGTCCTTCCACTGTGAAAAATGACTTTTTAGAAAATGGAAATAGGATAAATGTATTAAAATTTTATATGAATTACATAAGAATACGTTTCTAAATTTATAAGCATACAATAAACCAAATACAGGGTTATTAAACCTGTTTCTAGCCATTTATTTACTCATTTCAAGCTTTCAATAGGTTGGGCAGAAATGTATTACTATTATTATGATTATGATTATGATTATATTTATGATGATGACACTGACGATTATTATTTTTATTATTATTATTATTATTATTATTATTATTATTATTAGGTTAATAATAATATTTGAAATTATTTGAAAAAAGTTAGGTTATATAATTTTGACTATATTCATAATATTTTTACCTGGTATGTTTTGTTTTTGTATTTTATTTTTATTTATTTATTTATTTATTTATTTATTTATTTATTTGTTTGTTTGTTTGTTTGTTTGTTTGTTTGTTTAATGGCTCACATGCCTCATGTTGTACATTGCTTTGTTGAACTGCCTTGGAGAAATTTGAACTTTAAGAGCATTAAAATCGTGCTGATCTGCCTGGTCTAGTTGTGTGGTTATTTGTAACTCCCTAAATGAGAGGCCTCCATGAGTCTGCATTAACTCCTTAAACTGTCAGCATATTTAGTTATTCAGCTTTAAAGCTGTGCATAAAATGCATATTAAGTTGTTGTTTTTATGAATTATTCAGAAACCTGAAAACATTAGCTGTTCAAACGCAGGGCCTTTTGCCACTAGGTCTTTAGGTTAAACCTGCTTCCCTAGTGAGCACCTTGCAAGTGTCCAACTCAATTTCGCTTGTGGTATGTGAACAAACACTCCATTTGTAAGATTTCCAATTCCAAAAGAGAACTATGCAAATTTCATGCCATATGGCAAAGCAGGGTATAATGAGATCCTACACCTGCTACTTGCACCTTGTGTGCCAGAGAAACAAAACTCCGGTTTAATAAAAGATCACTAGCTGCAAATGAATGCAAGCTTATTCTGACTGATTGCTGTAGAGTATTGAACTAACACTGTAATGCAGATTACCCACTATGTAAATGCTTTAAAAAAAAACCTTGTGTTTTTTTTGTTCATTTAAGCTACATTCAAGGAAGCCTCGTGAGACCCTGCAATATAAGTCAGGCATTATTATCCGGCATAGCATTAGCCATCTTGTGAGTGAGTGAAAGTAGGGTGTATCTGAAGTCACAGTGAGGTGCAGGAGTGGAAGTGCTGGAAGCTGGGTTAAAGATCCAGGAAATAAATGATTCAGCAGATTCACAGCAATGAAAAAAAAAAAAATACTGGACTAGCCATGTGCACACGGCACTATTCTCTAAAGTAATGAAGTGACTAATTCACCTGATGTTTTGTATTGATCCCATCATTGTGCATACACACTAGCTCAGTCAATCAAACACTGACATGCCTGTGGCTAAAGACATAGAAGAAGCCATAAGATTATTTTTCTATCTGAAGTTAATGTGGGGTAATAAGCTATAGGATTTCTTCTGCCGCTGGGAATACAGCCGGTGCATACAGGTGCAGTCTCATTTGATCTACTGAATAGATTAATAACCGTAATAACTGAAGAGAATTTTGAGAATCCCATTGGGACTTTGAGGTGAGCTGAACATAGCTGAACGTTCATAGGCAGATCTTTATTTCATCGATTACTCCACCTCTGCTTTGGTCTGTTCACTGATCATTGTTATATAATAAAGAAGAAGAGGTTCGCTGGATTTTTGGTGGTTTATCGGAGTAGGTATTATGAAGAGAGGGATATTATTATCTTCAGTAATCCAAGGAATTGTGAAGTCATGGATAAGATCCTCTGCTGCATATATTCTCTGAGTGCTAAGCTGGAAAACTAGAAAATTGCCAATTAGAGGCAATTTTGAAAAGGAATTTAGAGCAAATCCATGTGGACACGAGAAGAACACTATTATTATTATTATTATTATTATTATTATTATTATTATTATTATTGTTGTTGTTGTTGTTGTTGTTGTTTTTAACAATTACAGCAGCAGCAACAAAATTTAAATGATGATGATGATGATGATGTTGATGATGATGATGATGACGATGATCGTTGCTGTTTAAATGTACTACAGGCTAAAAATAGAATCAATAAGAATAAATATATACCAAAAATAAACTTTTAATAAAAATTTTATATACTATACAGGTGGAAAAGGGAAGAAGTATATGGAAAAATATACAAAATGTATATGTGAATGCTGGTTGGTGGTGAATCTGACTTTCGTGCAATACAGAGGTCTGTTAGAGAGCGAGATAGAGTGTGGGAAGTCAGCCAGCTGGCAGCATGATAAGCATTAAAATGGCAGATATTCCTGTACATGTCACTCTTTTTTTCTCTCAGAGTCTCTCTGGCCAATGTGCTCGTATTCTGTTTATAATGTGCGCTGAGCATATTTAGGCCATTTTTGTTTACTGTCAAATTATGATTGGATCACACAATTGCAAACTAATTCTAGGAAATCAACTGTATTTATGAAAGTGGATATGCGCTTGACTTTGCGCTCATATTAAGCACACGCAGCTGCAAAATGCCTTCATGTGTTTGAAATGAAGGTGCAACTGAGTCAGGTGGTAGATCATCACATCAATTGTTTCAGGGAATGCCTACTACATGCGCTAATTGTGGTTTAAAAAGCCTTACCCAATGGAAATGGTCAACTCCAGAGCTGTGAGAAAGCTTGGGAAGTAACAATGATGTGCTAATAAGGTACTTCTTATTAAATTAAGGCTTTAGTGTCAGAACAACTAAAAGGTGTGAGGGGCATTACGGCTGATATGCCACTTCATTACTTATTGGTCAAATGAAAAGACTAGAGAATGTCCTACTTTGTATAAAAAAAATGTGACTGCAATTAAAATGTTGCACAAAGGCCCTGTGTGCTGAATTTCTTTGCTAGATGTGAGTGTACTGACATCATGCCAATGCTAATTTAAACTCGGTTTGGAGGGTAACACAATCACAAATGGTCGGTGGATAACCATGAATTGTCTGAATTTTGTACATTGAATAGAATATATAATCAGCCTTCTCAGATTGTTCACTGACTTCCAATATTTTCCCTGATTTCCCCAATATCTCCCTAAAATGCATTCTGTATGTAACACTACAGTATATTGCCAAAAGTGTGTGTCTTCCTGGCCATTAAAAAGAAGTTCCAGTTCATCCCAAAGTTGATCAATGGAGTTGAATCAGGGCTCTGTGCAGGACTCTCTCATTCATCCACTCCAGCTTTGACCAAACCATGTCTTCATGGAGCTTGCTTCATTCACAGGGACATTGTTATGCTGAAACACGTTTGGGCTTCGTAGTTCGAGGGAAATTGTAACGCTACAGAGTTGCCCAGAGTTCATCTCACCTACTCTGCACACACGAGTCAGGTGTGTGGCTGTGACTCAGTTAATGTTCAACTCCATTAAGTAGGGGATTTTATTCGCTTTAAATAAAGCGATTCTCTTTAATGTAGTTGATGCAGACTCATTCATAAATTAGTTGCAGCAAGAATGCTGATTACCGATGTAATTTTCCATGAATCTGCTTTATTAGCGATTAAAATCTTACTTATCTAGTTAACCTTAGCTTGTTTACAATAGCTTGTTGCATAGTACACTGTAACTAACACGCCAAAGCTGTTTCCCATGCATTGTTTTATTTGGGACGACTTGGCATAATGTTAACTTTACATTAACGGCCACAATTAGCATATTGTTTAGCCGTGCATTTACTAAATGAGCACTGTGCTACGTCCGAACTGACCTCACTGTATTTTTGTATAATCGATTTCTATTGTTATTAAGTGTCTTAATTATTTAATTTTAAATGAAATTTTAAACCTTTTTTTAATTCCTTGTTTTTATTGTGATTATTTTTATGATAGTTTTACTTTCTTTGAGGAAAAACTTTGAAAATAACCATAATGACATAATAATGATAAAAGCAAATTTTTTCACTGTGGGGACGTCTTTATAAGTACAATTAGACTATTATTTGTGTCCCCCTTCAAAAATTGCTCATGAGAAATTTTATATTTATTGTCCCCCCTACGGTTAAATGAAATTTACGCAAATGGCTACAGCATACAAAGACATGCCACAGGATCGTGTGCATCTAGCCTATGGGTGAGATTGTCAGGTGTCCACAAACTCTTAGCCTTATAGGATATAAGTGCATGCTTAGGAATGTATATGTCCAGAATGCAGACTAATTATGGCTCAAACAGCTTAGAATACAAGGCCCTTTTGGTATGTTATTCAACTTTTTTCCCCCCATTTTTTGGCTCATCTAACAAACCTCGATAACAGCACATGCCGTTGAATTAATATTTGTCTCTCGCACAGATTTATTTTCACAGATTCTAGCAAAACTGTCTCATTGAAAAGCCGCGCTGATTGTTTGCTCGTCTCACTGAACTAAATTAAAATGCTATAATCTCAAGATACAATCTCAAAATGATTAGTATTCATTTGCCAAAAATTAACATAAAAATAATCATCGCTCCTTTGTTTACTTTTCATTCGATACCAACAGACAGTGTGGCAAGGAGAATCCAGCACTGTAGAGGATGAAGGGATTTTTAAAATCTGGAACACAAACAATTTTCATATTAATGTGTCATGTTCCTTCCATGTTTATGTTAATGTTTCTGAAGCCGTTGGTTTTGCGCTCTCTAGAGAATCCCTCTAACCCGACCTGACAATACACACATACACACTCCCTCATCTTTCAGGGTCAAACTTGAACAATGGAGACATGAAAAGCTAAATAATTGTCAGGACTTATTAAGGTAGCCTTAATATTTACTCTTATTGATAGTTTGGCTTACATGGATGTCGATTTTCTTGGCAGCTCTTACTAAATTATTTAATTTTACATCTGCAGGTTTCCAGAACTTTATTTAGCAGAGATGGGGATTTTTCAGTAGTGTCTAAAGGTGCTGGCTTGTCCATAGGGCAGATGTTACAGAGGCCAACGATCTGCCATGTCAGCCTTCAAACGTAAGTTAATGTTATTTAAATCCATCACAATTCCATACATTTCAAATTCAATTAAAAATATCACCTGCTTTTTTAAAATATTATATATTTTTTTAAATGCTATTTTCTGACAGCTATAAGTGTCATAGTTATGCCAATATCCAAACCGACCTACATGTGGACGAGTGCCAACCCCACAATGGGTTGCACTTCTAAGAACCCTGATCAGCAGGGAGACGTCTTGTCTGAACGTCTTGTTTTGTGCTTCGGGAGTCACATATAAATAGGGGAGGAGTTCTGGATGTTTATGTTGATGGTTGTATAGTGTTGAACTACATTACCCATCAGCCCCAGCACATCACAGGATCATTAATAACTCAGACCTGTTTCATTTTTCTCCAAATTAAAACCCCATCTTATGTTCTGATTTCTCTGTTTCTTGTACTTATTGTTCTTTCCTTCTGTCTTCTGTTTATATTTGTGGTTCTTGCACTCACAGAATTGTTGTAATTGTTGCTGTGTACTTCATATAATAAAAATCTGCACATGCATCTGCTTCCACCTCCTATCCCTGGCAATACGCCGGTGTTCCCTTGCTTTGTTTTCTCTTCTACATATTGTGCAATCATGAGGAAGACTGCTCAGTGTTCCATTTCACTCCATAGAGTTATTACACAAAATGGTCAAAATTGTGACCTACGGCAAGTGCTAAAAGAAGCCCACTCTGCTCCAGGTTTAGTTTCTATGTGAGGGGACTGACAGACAGGACTGTTAATCTTATTGTCTTTTCTGTGTTCATCTCACAGCTCATGAAATCAGTGATGGAACCCACACCTGCTCTATCCCATTTTTATTTTAAGTTATCAAAAAGAACCATCTTCGGCTCTTCTACTGATCAAAAAGAAAGAGATTACTAAGTTGAATTTATACTGATATCTAGCTAGCTACTTAAATAGCCAGGTTGTGAGTGAGACTTTGAAGCGCAATTATCAGCAAATCGAAACCATCATCAACAGAAACCGCACCAATTGATTTTAATACGATAACCTCCGATTACAATAAACCCCACATCAAACATTTGAAGCATCTGAAAGTTGGATTTTTTACAGAAAAGAAGCAAATTGATCAGTGAGTTGGCAGTGTAATGTCAGAGATGTTCATCTTTCTTTGGGCTCTGAACCGGGGTACTGGCTTTTAGTCAAGGTCTTTCTGCTCTCGCAATGAAAACTAGTGTACGTAGTGTGTTCAAATTCATACAGGTCTTATTAAAACAGAACTGCCAATTACAGGGTTGCTCAAAAATAAATAACTAACTAACTAACTAACTAACTAACTAAATAAATAAATAAATATAAGACATTAGTCTCGAGTCTGTTTGAGGCTAAATTATTATTAAATGTCATGCTTGAGCAAAATCTATGACCATGAGTCACTAGTTGTAACTGTATCACCTTTAATGACAAAAAAAAAAAAAGGATAGAAATAACAGATTAAGGAAGTAGATCCAATAAAAGCTGCATTTAAAGCTGCTCTTTGCTTGAATTGATATCGTGCAGGAAAAGTGACCTTAAATCCAATGCCAGTATAATGCCTATTCGGACGGGACTATTTTTACAGGGCGGTCGTTAGAGAAATTTCAGTTTCACAGACGTACTTTGTGATTTTAATCCCGTCCGAATCTGCCATGTCTGTCTATTTCTCACACGACCTGTGTAAAAATCCCAGAGCAAATTACCTACTGTTTTTCAGCAAAATCGGCGCTCCTCTGAGAAATCTAATCCCGTCTGATTGCGAATGTCTGTGATTGCCGAAAATGTTTTTTTCCAAAATGCGTTTTCTTGTCTGTTTTGGTCAACGTGAACTACCGTATTAACCCTAGTGCACCGGTATTCAAGTTTCTGCTTTCTGCACACCAATAATGAATGTAAATGTGTTTGCTACCCTGAGAAGAAATAAAAAAAATTAAAGCAACAAGAAGAGCCAAATCATGTAAATTGTTAAGACTGGCTACTGTAAAATCAGTTTCAGGTAAGAGTACTTTCATTTCTATAGTCAATTACATAACGTGAAAATTATATAAAAACGTATTTATTCCAGTGGGTTTATAAGAAGTTCTATATAAAACATATAAATCATATGACCATACGCAATCCACGCATCCTGGACATGTGGTCTTATCCCACATGTAAAACACAGACACTCCTACCTCCGTAATAAACACAGAGATGTTAGTCCTGTCCGAATCCATACATGAAATGACAGATGACGGCTGAAAAGAATTCGAACTCAAACGTCGTTTGGAAAACTAGTCCCGACACACCTCTGTTTTAGATGAACTCCAACCTGTGCGAGTCAACTGTCATGCCCGAGGCCAGAATATAGATTTTGGCATTAAATACTCACTATGCATCCATAACTAGATTCTGTAAGATTACCATGCCACGAGATGCACCACACCAGGTTGTAAACACATTATAAGACCATGCATTTATCACAGGAAAACGTCAGACATATTGGATTTTATTAAAATGCCACATTAACACAAATAGATTAAGGTGAGATAATGTTCACATACTACAGAACAGTGCTGGAGGTTACTGAAGAGCTGCCATGTTGTTGCTTTGGTGTAATAAATTAGACACTATAAAACTCGTTCACACCAGGGAGTCACATACATCATCAAAACTCATAATAGCTAATCTGGAACCAGCTTTTGGTGATACTTGATACCAGAAGAAAGCATGCACGGCAGGGGACGGTTCCTCAATCCTGAATCACGCAGAGATGCAGACGGACAAATGGGATTTCATGTTCTGTGCCTGGAGCACTTAGCCCTGATGGACACAAAATAAATGTCCTGTCCTTATAAGGACACAAATGCTGGTCAATAATGAGAACATTCAGATGGTACATTACTAACAAGTAAATGTGTTTTTGTGAGTTTTTTTTTTTTTTTTAACCAGAGCCAGATGCGGCTGAGTAGTACTACATTGTATGGAAAGGTTCTGATGAAATCCAGGTAACGAGCTAATGAGCCATATTTTCATATTGTCCACTATCTACAAACATGTTCAATTCAACTCAATTCAAGTTTATTTGTATAGCGCTTTTTACAATTGACATTGTCTCAGAGCAGCTTTACAGAACATAAATATGCATTTAATATAAAGAATAATATAAAGATTAATAGAATACAAAATTCAAGATTAATATTAAATAGATTTAGTTCACAATGTGTTTGTATTTATCCCCAATGAGAAAGTCTGAGGTGACTCAGGCAGCAGTGGCAAGAAAAAACTCCCTTAGATGGTAAAGGAAGAAACCTTGAGACGAACCAGACTCAAGGTGAACCCATCCTCGTGTGGGTAACACTGGAGGGTGTGATTATAAATATACAGTCTGACAAATGTTGTATTGATGCAAAAGATCACATGGAGTTCACATCTCCTCTATAGTATCACAGAGTCCAACTGGAGCTGGTAGATCTCTAGATGCCTCAGGATTCTCAGAGTCGGCCTCGTCTCAGTGGAGGTCCAAAATCTTCATTGCACGGAAGACGATCGGAGCTGGTACAATGTCTGGATGCCTCGGGATGCCTCATGTCTCTCAAATAAGACACTGTACATTTACTTTACTGCACATTTACAGGTATTTCCTAACACTATTTCCCTACAACAGTAACATGCTCCATACAGTAAACATATATATATATACTGTATACGTACATCCATTGTACATTTACATCTTACATATATGGCAATTGGCAGACGCCCCTTATCCAGAGCGACGGACAAAAGTGCTTTTAATTCTCTGTTGATGAAAACATCAACAGGTTTCTCTGGGTTACAGCCTTAAAACTCCAAACTCCATCAGCCATCAACCTAAAACTCTGTTCAGAGTTTTTCTTTAATCCAAATTTTCATGCCCTCCCATCAACACCTCCTACAGGACTACGATAAATTCTGCCTGCCCTAAAAACAAATCCATAAATATTCATGACCGCCGATTACAGCTGACGTAAACATGAAAGCTTGTATCAGCCCCTCAATACGTGACCGGAGCGTTCATCTGTAGGACGTGCCAATGAATATTTATCCCTGATGTCCGATTTCTAAGGTAAGCTGAAGTTGATCTTGACTAATGAGGACATTATGGAATGATGCTAAGTCAGTAGACCAGTTCGAGTAAACGTGTTTGATTATTTATCAGCTGTGTAATGTATTCCAGTGAAGCTTGAACATCTCGGTATTTGAAAGCGAGGCAGTGCAAAACATCAGACAGCACATCAGGAAATTAATACATAATTCAGAGGAATTCAGGGTGTTGTGTTTGCTGACAAGACAAAAAAATGTACCGAGTAATGCAGAAACATGTTTCTGGATGTGCTGAAACAGAATTCAGTATGTTGTACCTTTAAAATCATTTTAGCTGAAGATAAGCTTTAGTCAAACGGGATTATATTCGATAGAGCAAAAACAGATAGGACTGATACATCAGGTCTGCTACCTGTTAACAATGTGTACAGTAGGTGACAGCTAAGAGTGTATACATGCCAGTTAGAATGTTTGTCCCGTATTCTCATGATTTGGACGGCTTTCGGGTACAGAATGTAACGACAATATTACCAATGATATGAACGATTGTTCAGTAATACATAATGGGCTGCGGCACAATTCTGTATAGAGGAGAACGAGCCAGCACTCACCTCTTTCTCTCCACAGATATTGCTGATGATGGAGTTGGATGCCGGGCTGGCGGAGGGACCCAGGACTGCCACCACCCCTTTCGACATGATCTGGCACACTGTCAGGAAGCAGGAGAAAGACCAGAATCACTCTCTTCAGCATCAAAGCACATTTCTGTAAATGTATTGAACCAATTCAAGCAAAAATCCTCCTTTCTGAACATCGGAAATAGAATCCAATCCAATAACATCACCCGACATTAATGTTAATGTCTAGCTTATTGTCTAAACTGCACACTCTCTCAATATTTATACAACATGTACACAACATATGAGAAATGCATGGTACAATGCATTGTACAATTATGTGGCAGGATTATCTGTCAGAGGAAAAAAAAATTAATTGGTGAGGACAAAACAGAATACAATAGTGGGATGTTATCTAATCTTCTTTAGCAATGATGGAAATGTTCAAGTAAGGATATAATCCCTTTATTTTAATTAGTGTTGTAAGGGCAGGGTTGGAATGTGTGTGTACCTGTAGCAGAGAGAGAGAGAGAGAGAGAGAGAGAGAGAGAGAGAGAGAGGGGTGGTGGCTAAAAGAATGCCTGAGCAGAGAATTTACACAGCCTTAGATTGGAAATTAGGGAAGCAATGAATCAGGTGATAATAATCCCTTAATGACCAACGAGAGAGCCTGACTGCCTGCCTGCCTGACTGCCTGCCTGCCTGCTCTTAATCTACTGGTGTATCAGGATTTTCACACCAAGTGCTAAGGCTGAATAAGTCCAGCCAAATCAGAGAGATTGCGTTCCTATCTTGGCCTACATAAATGTTTGGCTGCTGCAGCAGTCTATAGAACAGCTCTACAATGTTAAACCCAAAAGATATCTCATTTGATTTAAATAGGCTGCAATGAGTCTACAGATTCGATGAATTATTATTGGGGCCTAAGTGGAGAAAACCAGTCAAGTGTGAGTTTTAGTGGTTTGCTGCCTTTAAATGACTAACCATGTGGCTATTCGGCAGCTGTGCAGTTCATTCCGTGAAGCATTAAATGTTATTTCAAATCATTTTAAAACAAAATTGAGGGCTTGGTGTGGATGTAACCAATGGTAGTGGATTTAAAGAGAATTGAATCACCAATAATCTAAATGTATATAATCGTAAGTTCTATACATTTTTTTCTGATTCCTGTACATATCATGAACCAGTAAATTAGTGCAATTGATTAAGTTACGACATTATTAACCATACCTTGTAAACTTACAGGTACTGTACATCAAAAACAAAGAAAATGGAACCAATACATATTAATAACTCCATGTGATAATCCATGTGAGGGTGGTCTGAAGCCATTATAAGTACGAATGTGAATACTGGTTGTCCAATATCCAGGTGAAGAGAATTGCACACAGATCAATTTCAAGATGTGCTGATTGGTGATACAGGGCTTATAAGTTCCTATTTATTTTGTTACCATTTGTTCTATTTTATATTTGTCTGATTGTTTTCTTATGATTCCTATGGATTGATACATGGTTATTATGGACTATGATAACATCTTTATGAGCTCTGCAATAAATGTAATTCATCTGTACAAGAACGGAAATTAGTGGCTGGACAGCTTGTCTCGAATGTGGACGTTTTTCCTTGGGTTTATGTATAACGTGTATACAACGTTAATGTAATAAAGTCAGAGTCGCATTCATTTTGATGAAACCGACGTACAGTATTGGAATTGCACTGGATTTGCCAACTAAGATAGAGGGGTGGGAAATCAATGAAAATGAAGTCTTTAAGTAAACATATTACTTAAAATAAGCGGCTTTTTACACCTGGTCACTTCATGCGTTTTCTGTGATCCTATAGCTATCCGATCGTAAAAAGACCAGGTGTAAATTCCCTCCGAAACGGTTTCGAGATGGATATAAATCCGATCGCTCACACCACTTCAGGAGGGGACGCATTTCAGATGAAACTGGACAGGTGTAAATGAATGTGGTTGTTCAAGCTACATACGTCAGCGCTACTGTATACTCCTCCCAAACGGAAGTAAGTCACTCGCAGGTGACTCGCGAGTCGTGCATACCAGAAACAATTATGTTTTCCCACCATTGCTTGCTCCGATCTTACACCCAGGTGTCTCGTTGGGTCTTAAAATGCACTGCTGCTGCCAGCAAAAATGCAGCAAACAGTAAATGCTGTTTTTTGTAGCAACTGCATACACCAAAGCGTGTTCCATTTCAATTACCCCAGAAATGAGGTAAAATATATTTACATATTGGGCGGGAGTAGAAAGATCGGATTGATATCCGATTCGCCAAGACACATTTATGTGGCCTGAGGTAAATGTAACAGTTTTAACAAATAAGATAGCTATCTGATCAGAGAAAACACATGAAGTGACCAGGTATAAAAAGGCCCTTTGATATGTATTACAATTCTGATTTTCAGCTCCCCTTATAGATATAGACTTCTTATAACTGATCCGCCACAGTCCTGAGTGTGACGATGTAATTGTTTTAACTGCAGTCTGTTATACTGAGGGAAGACTCAGCGTAGAATAATCATCAATATGTATACACTGTGGTTACATTTTAATGTTAAAACCCACATGAATTTAATTACCAATTGACTGATGATGAGGCGAGAATTAAGTCACTAAAATAGACCACAAAGCAATTGTGATTTGTTAAGCGATGTCACACTGTGCATTGTGACAGTCAACAGCAGGGGAAAACTGCAATCCAGAACGATTATCTTTTTTCATTCTGTAAGGTGCTCATTTATATTCATGTAGTGTTATAAAGTTATAAAGTTTAGTCGGCGTTAGTAATCAGAGGGACAGAAGGATCAGGAGCCATAGTGGATTGTGAGAAATGAAGCTTCGCATTCAGTGAATTCTGCAAAGATGCTCAACCACTAGTGTGTCTTGGAACTAGCATCCTCAACAGGAAAAGAACATACAATGAAAGCAGAGTCTAAAAGCAGATCAACTGTCTTGCTAAATAAATGCTGTACTGTATATACTGTATGATAGAAGCCTACAGTAGAGTGTTGTGTATTGTAGGCTGTGTACCAAGACTCACAATATACTGTATGTTGAGAGATCAACTTAAAATTAGTATTGCTAACATTAACATGTAGGTGCTACTATCTGTAATATTTGTATAATATATCATTCAAGAGTTGTATTGTGCATGTCAGTGGAGCTTCACAGACTTCAGATGAATAAACAAGACAATTTAAATCGAGTCTTGATTCATCCCTGCTTCAGTTAATGTCATTATCACGATCTGGTCAGAAAAATAATCATAAATATTTTCAAAAGATTACAATAAGGGCCAAATGACCATATTTTCACAGACAGGAGAAAATAAAGAAAACTCAGTTTGACAGTGTGGAAACAGTACAGTGGCACTTCACAGCAGCCCCATTGCTATGGACAGCACTGGAGCACATGGATGCAAGGCAGGGTGGAACAATCGCACATGGCTGGTATCCAATGAGAACGGTAGCTCCAAATCCTCCTGGAGAAACCAGGGGATTACAAAAAGGTCTAAAAAAAGGATTGTTTCTCTCCTTTATATGCAGAGACTGCTGACAGCAACGAAGACCAAGCACTGAGCCAAACGACTTCAATGCCGTACCTCTCATCCAGCACTCTGCAGCCGTCACTCCTCTTAAAATATCTGTGTTCAGCCAATCGCAGCTTTGAATAGTTACAACAATTATACACTATATAGCCAAAGATATGTGGCACCTGACCCTCACACCTACCTGTATATGCTAGCCATCCTAAAACCCTTGTCACAAAGTTGGAAACACTCAATTGTCTATGCATGCTGTAGCATTACAAATTCATTACAATGAATATTCTACTGTACACAAAGCAAGCTCCATGAAGATGTTGACATTGATGAGGTTGGTGAGGAAGAACTCCAGTATCCTTCACAATGCCTTGACTCAACCTCACTGACTCAAACACCTTTTGGGATGAACGGGAATGAAAACGTCACACCGAGCCTCTTCACCCCAAATCAGTTCCTGACCTCACTTATGTGCTAATGCACCACCAGGATGAATGAGCACAAATCTTCAGAGCCACACTCCAAAATCCAGTGTAGAGACTTCTTGGTGAAAGGAAGTTATTATTACAGCAAAGGAGACTAAATTTGAATGAGATGTTCAACAAGCACTTTTAAGTGTGATGGCCAGATGTCTACAGAGAAGGTAGAATATCTAATTTATCAGATTTAAATCTAATTTATTATGATCAGCCTCAGCTCCAGGCAACAATAACTCACTACTTGATGTGTGTCTGTCTATCCATCCACCCATCCATCCATCCATCCATTTATTCATCCATCTTCAGTTTATACCTGAACAGGTTTGCAATGGATCCAAATCCTGACATACACACAAACACATGTTCACGCTCAGTTTTAATCCACTGAGCATACTATTTGAGATGTATGAAGAAACCAGAGCTCAGGATCAGACCAGGACCCATTAGCTACCCACCATGCTACCCATTTTAAATGTTAGTTTCATTTCTTATCTAGCTATCTAGAGTGACTTATGTGGTACCTAATTGTTTTACTTTACAGTTCAGCTGCAACAGTTTTTGTTTTCTTGGAAAATTCTGTACATATAATAGGCTACTTAAAAACAGACATTATTATGAAAACTACAAATCCTTAAAGCCCTAAGTGTCTACATTCATATGAGCCGTTAATCTCTACTGTGAAGTGTGACCTGTCAAAAAGAATCAATGCTGAACATGGACACAAAGAGTTAAGGTGATACACTACAAGGAACATGACACTGCTATAAATAACTTTTAATGGATCATATATATATATACATACTGTATATACATATATATATTATTTGGAGGAACAGCCTTGGTGCACCATAATTTGCACTCAACAGCACTGCAGCACCTGGGCTCAGTGGTCAGTGCTGTATGATGAAGGGCTTTTGCATAAAGTTAAATCCAGCTCAGCTTTTCTTACCGTACTGCAAGATGACTTTCAGGTTATTTTTAAATATTAAAGTGAACAGGGACAAAATATTGTATAGTGAATTTGCATTCAGTGTCCTCATACACCGAGGCACACACAGTACTGACGTATGAGCAGGAGAAACAGAAAGTGACATTACAGGAGAGTAAGAGTGAAATTGCTTACAAAGCGGTGGTATGAAAACTTGATGGCACGGCACTCGTACGATCCAATACTACATAATAAGACACAACCTTGTCTTAACTCATTTACTCACTCCCTTATACACTAGGCTACCTCAAGTACTCTTTTTAAGTAATCTTTTCAGTGAGACATACTGTACAATATAATACGATGTTAAACGCTTTAACTGCTGAGGATGTTTTTCACTATTTTTACTGTGAATGAAATGCATTTGATCATTTCTATATGCTGCTTTTACACTATATGGCAATTTCTTTTTTTTTTTGGGGTAGAATGTGTTATTTTCTGCAGCAAAAGTAAAGAAAATGGCTATTAATCACATTAAAATGACCTTCTAGTTAGTTATCAGGACATGGGCATTTTAAATGTACCTATTTTCATTTAGAAAACAGGTGAATTTGCGTCTTGTACACATAACGTCTGTAAAATCAATGTGTAGTCATACAAGAAAGATTTAGAAGTAAGTAAATGTACAGTAATCTCCTATTGTGTTCACTGTAATGACTTTGCAAGAAACGGTGTCCAACTGTGTCTCTATGTACCAGTCGTTACCAAGCCTTTGCTTCTTGTGTACTATCCTGGCTGTGACCTTACCCTATCATTTTTAGATTTTGCATACCCCCTTGTTTATCAAAGAGGTCTTTGGATTACATCTCTTGATTTCTACATTTTAAATAAATCATGAGGTCCTTGGCCTTATGTCCATGCCTGTATCCTGACATTCTCTTTATACTGTAGTTGCTAGTGACATTCAGAGACCAGTATACAATATGCTGGTGGAAGTTCTTGCCTTGCTCCTCTGAGGATGCTCCCGTATTCTCCTTGAACTAATCAAGATCAGGATGAAGGATAAGGACTTTCAGAGTTATAAAATGTCCCATTGTGATGTAGTTCTTCATCAGAGACTGAAACAGCTCTACTCTGGCTTTGTGATTGCCCAGGAAGCCCTAAACCACTACTACCAACTACTAAGCTGCGAACCGGTCTCTCCTTCTTAGTGAGCTTCTTGGGGAATACTGTGCACTCCAGGAACTTCTTATCTGTGGTCCGGCGAAGACACTGGCTTTGACTTTTGTGTCAGACAGCTTAGGAAAGAATACTTTGAAGATACTTGAAGGCTGCTGAGTCCTTATCAAGAGCTGCGATAAATTGTTTCCTAAGGCCAGATTTGAGGCGATTCATAGCCATTTCCCATACTATTAAGCTATAAGCAATTAGGAAACATTTGCTACCCAGGAACAACAACAACAAAAGTGTTACATACTGTAGTGCGACAGTAGCACAAAGCATATCATCATGTCCTTCACTTAATGTTCACATTAAGTGTGAGAACAGGGATACTGTGACCCCTTTGGCCATGGCATGTTGTTGGTACCAAACAGGCTGGTATGAATATTTCAAGAACTGTTGATCTCCTGAGATTTTCACTCATAACAATCTTTAGAGTTTACAGAAAATAGTGCGGGGGGAAAAAATCAACAGGAAGAAATGCCTTGTTGATCAGAAAGGTCAGAGAAGACCTGAATTGTACACGCTGTCAAGAAGGGTATTGTAACTCAAATAGCGTTCTTAAATCAAATTGGTCAGAACACTTGCTTTCAGTGTGAGACCTTTGTCTGTTGGGATAACCGTATGCCAGATTTTAGTGGTTGAACATAAACGCCTTCAGATTTTTTATGATTGTGAACTTTGGGCATCTCAGAGAGCAGAAATGGGTTTGACATCACAATTTACTTTGAAGGTAGAGACATTTGTGTGAAAAAAATGAACCTTTTGGCCCTTGTAGACTTGGTAAAAAACAGAAATTCTTATAAAATAAATACAAATACTTATAGACTTAAGTGTCTTCTTTCATTAAGCTCCACTATGGAGTGTGAAGAATGAAAATAATATGAATACTGAACCAGTTTAAATAGCTAATTTCTTGTATATAAAATCACAGAGAGAAAAAAAAACAATCGGGCACACTGCTTGTTCAACAGACGGAATACAGCCAGCTATGATTCATTTTTTAAACAGAAATTCAAGTCATTAGTATCAACACTTCTGTTGAAATGTTTGAATCTTTCTTTCACAGAACAGACTCGCTGCATATGAATAATACAAATCATGATAATACAAAACATTTGAAAAATATTTTTTTCCTGTTATTAATATAATATAATACTCTTATGAATTCATATTTATACTGAAACAGATGTTAACGATTATAGTTAATAAACCCTTGTTTACTTTCTTAATCTAGTACGCAGTAGTTAGCATGTCTATCTTAAGTCAAGAGTCAAGAAGCTTTTATTGTCATTTCAACCAATCTGTATATAGCTGACGCACTACACGGTAAAATGAAAGTGTTTCTCCATGACCCTGGTGCTACATAAAACGCAAAGGACTTAAAGTAAGTTTTCCTCGCCACATAAGGTGCAAAAATAGAGGATTGTAAGCAAAGCGAATAGGAGAATAACCAGACTAGTTTGAGTACACAAATCCTACAGTAACTTATATAACCACTTGTTATTTGAAAATGAAAGTGTTATTTGAAAATGACGTGACGTACGGCTAAGTATGGTGACCCATACGTGAATTTGTTCTCTGCATTTAACCCATCCAAAGTGCACACACAGCAGTGAACACACACACCATGAACACACACCCGGAGCTGTGGGCAGCCATTTATGCTGTGATGCCCTGGGAGCAGTTGGTGGGTTCGGTGCCTTGCTCAAGGGCACCTAAGTCGTGGCCGGCCCGAGACTCGAACCCACAATCTTAGGGTTAGGAGTCAAACTCTCTAATCATTAGGCCACAACTTCCCCACTTGTTATAACTGTGGTGAGCAGAAAAGTATCTCCAAACACATTACTTTGAGGGGGATGGCCTACAACAGCAGAAGAATAAGCTGGGTTCCACTAGTCAGCCAAAAACATGAATCTGAGGCTTGACTTGACTGAAAATGGCCCGATGAAGCTTGGTAAAAATAATTCTTATTAACTCTAAATAAAGATCATTTGTTTCTGTAGAATATTCATGACACCTGCTTGGTTTCAAGTGATCAAGCCATGGTCAATAAAGAGTTTACACTGCACAAGAGTTTACAAAGCATGTATGGAATCTAGTCCAAACTATCTATTACAAAACGTCAATTACTTCCACAACAGCACAGGTATTAGTTAGAAGAAGGAGAACAAAAGAACTTGTAGCATAGAACACCAAGTGACGTTACCAAAAAACAAAAAAAGGACGTCCCTCCAAAATTGACAAAAAAATTGATCAGACCTACAGCAAAATTAAAGAAGCTGTAGGGAAATTAGATAATTACTGGTCACTCCCTGTACTGTATGTGACAACTTCATGAAGGTTCTTCTTTTCAGCTAGGACTATTGCTAGGACTACTGCTATATAAAGGGAAATCATTTGGCTTTATATGTGACTGCTCATTTGGTCCACATATACTGATGCTTATATACTATGGCAGTTTTGTCTATTCAAGAAGCTTTTATTGTCATTTCAACCATATATAGCGGTTGCAGTACACAGTGAAATGAGACTAGGTTTCTCCAGGACCCTGGTGCTATAGTATAGTACATAAAACAGACAGAGATAAGGACATACAGTAAGTAAGTTTACATTTACATTTACGGCATCTAGCAGACACCCTTATCCAGAGTGACTTACAACTGAGCAACTGAGGGTTAAGGGCCTTGCTCAGGGGCCCAGCAAGTTAATCCCTTACTAAGTAAGGTAGTTGTTCCCTGTTCATCAAAATTTTAACAGATGCTGCACAACCTTTTTTTGAATATTTTCTCACTAAAGACACACGAGGACAGAGTCCCAACACTGACAGTAATGACAGAATGAAAGATGTTGTCTAAGCTACTGGCTATCTCAGACAACATCTTCGACCCGCTCCATGAGGTCCTGGCTGGATACAGGAGTACAGTACATTCAGTTGCAGACTCATCCAACCGAGGTGTTCAAAGTGACAGAGAAAATCCTTCCTACTTGTGTTCATCGGACTGTATAATTCCTCTGTGCAACTATACACCTTTATCGGTATATTTATTTTGAATCCTATAGCTTTATTTATATCTTTTTTTGTATATAAGTCTCTATTTTTGTTTTCTTATTATGTTGTCTGCGGTAACGAACCCAATTTCCCCATGGGGATTAATAACATATTCTGATTCAGATTCTGAAAACCTGAGCAGTGATTTCTGTATAACTGGGGCCTCCAAAGGGTTCATAGGGTTTCTGTCCTCGGCTTGTCCTGTACGCGCACATTATTTACTACACATTCGTTTGCCATCATGTAGGAGGCCTATTTTATTAGATTGATCATGTCAACCACTGATCCTCCTCCACAAGAACAGACAGAGGAGTGCAGGGGAATGAGGCAGAACTGACAAGGCAAACTAATTTGCCACCAAGGGAGAGGATTTAATCATGCATCTATAGGCCAAGCTCTCCCTCCTGCTACTTACTGGTCTCTCCAGTCTCATATTCACTGTCTCGGAGCAACTCGAAGATGTCCACCTCCAGCTTGCCTGTTGTAGAGCGGTTGCTGGAACGGTTGATACTGTCTTTTGCCAGCGTGATGGCCAAGCGCTCCCCACGGCTGCACTCCATTGGATCATCGAGGATTGCAGCTGAGAGGGAAGGAAAAAGACAGAAACACAGTGTGAGATTCCATAATATCAGAAGTTATATCAGCATTCAGCGTGTCAGGTGTACTGGTCAATAGATTTCCTGTTCTTAAGCAAATATGATATTGTATGTCAGGGCAAGATAATGAAACCTCATTGTTAAAGCAATACAAACAAGGCCAACAAATTGTATTGAAAAAAGAGTCCTTGGAAAAACTCCCGACAGACTCCTTCAGTTACACTGTGACTGTCAGTCACATTACAGACAGCCTCGGGGGGCTTTCAATCTACCACCATATTCAGTACTCAGGCGTGCAAACATGGCAGAATCCGCTGCTAGCGTTGCAATCTGTTGCAAAAAAAGGTGTAATGATACCAAAAATAATAAAACAGGTTGTTTTTCAAAGATGAGGAAATTTGCTGACCGTCATGAGAATGGACTGAATTAGTTCTTCCTCTTGGACAGATAATTACCTATGTTAATATTATAAACCACTATTTTTTCCTTTAAATTTCTTGAGTCTGTAATGTTCATGTTTGTGGCTTAGTAATAACTATGTAATAACTATGTAATAACTATGTATTAGCTAGACTCTTATTCTCTTTGTGTTTTTATTTACCCAGACGTATGCTGTTTGATTGTTTTGCCTTGGCACACTCTGTTGTGTCATTTAGTCTTATTGTGCATAATAATCACAGTTCCGGTCCACTTATATTTGATACCGATATCCACTATAACGACACACTATACTTTCTATATGATAGTGAGTCTGTGTGTTACATCTTTTCATTTATTGAAGCAAAAGTAAACATAAATATCTGTCCATATTGTGTCTGAAATGTCAATCAATTGACTTTTTGTTTTTATGAAACTGTTGTACTATTTCCTACCTATGAGTCATATCACCTGCTGATATTCAACATAACAGCAATCGTGTATGTCTGATGGAGAAGTATTTACTTGTCACAAATACTTTACAGTACAGACAAATAATTTTCTTCACATATCTCAGACTGAGGTGAGAGCACAGGGTCAGTCATGATACAGTGTACCTATAGCAAAGGTTAAGGGCCTTGAACGAAAGCCCAACAGAGGCAGCTTGGCCTTAACCTTTGAGTCAATACTTTCTACACTTCTGACTATGATCTTTCTCTATTTAAACGTGTCTTCCTGTATTTTAGCCTTTGACCTTTACCTTTGACATGGACTCTTACTATGTGATGAAAACACGGTGGTCAAAAACGTAGAATTTTTTTTCAGGCCTAGGGATATGAATTTTATAGCTACAGAAGGCACCAATGGATTACTGATAAACTGGAAACCCTAAACTTTCATTTCAACCACAAACAACTTAAAATATTTGGGTGTCATTATTTCATGTGCTTAAATACAGCACATGTCAATGGATAAGAGTGGGTTTTCCATTTTCCAGTGTTTTTGTCGTTTACCCAAATACATTGTTTGACCCAAACCCAACGTTTACAGCATATACTGTACATTTCAGTGCCTCTTTGAATACCCTGATGTTGTGCTGTATTCATAAGTGGGGGATGTAATAGCCTGGTGGAAAAAGGTGCTGTGCAACCAATCAGAAGGTTGTGAGTTCAATTCCTACATCCACCAAGTTGCCACATCTGGGCCCCTGAGCAAGGATCTTAGCCCTCAATTTCTCAGTTGTATAAAATGAGATCAAATGTACGTCACTCTGTATAAGTATGTCTGCTAAATGCTGTAAATGTAAGTAGCTACACAAGGCATTTGTACATGTTGATACTGATAAATGAATATCTGATGTTATATAAGATGGGATCTGTTTTTTTTTTAATGAACTGCTGCTATAAATAAGCTGTGTAGGTGCCACTGAACATATCTCCAAATTACTGCTTAAAGTTAGAGCCAGTCTGAAGCCAAATATACTATTTGTTTTGACCTTATTTGAGGTCAAAGCCTGGCAATCTATATCAATCTATTGCAGTCTGAAAGCAATTTTTTATATGCCCATGGACACCACAACATTAAAAAAAAACCCAAGCAAGGTCCAGCATCATGAAATTTGTAGTAGATTCCATGCAGCTATTTTTCAACACCAGCAAAACTAAACCCACAACACCATAAATAGGACATTTATTTCATTCAAGCTTCTTCTGGACACCCTTTGTGTCAGATCGATTCGTTCGACTAGCCGTCATATAACATGTGCTAATGACTTGCTCTGCTGTCATTTGTGTGAACACAGGTGTTGGTTATTCTCTAAAGATTAGAACCCAGGCAGGGTGAAGGAACCAGACATGACCAGGTTGAAGTCTCATTTCCAGGTTAATATAAACAACATCATTGTGATTTTCTGTATTGTAATCTTTTTTTAATTACCGTGATCTAATTTAATGATGCAATGCACAACCGAGATCATCAGCCACAGCAAGAATGCATCACAATATATTCATGAGTAATCTGTCAGTAATTTAGTGTGTATCGAGGCAGCATGACAATGACAAACATGTGCAGCACTCAGACAGCTCACAGGCTGGCTATCATTTGGTAAGTGATCTAGCTGAGCGTTCCTTACCCATATCATCAAAAGGCACATTTGCTTCAATCTGAAATGACAATGCTGCTAAAAAATGATCGCTGCATCAAAGTTTAAAATAAGTTTTATTTTGTTGTTCTGGATTCTGAAGCAGGAGGCTTTTACAGACCATTGATTGATGTGATTGTGAGTCTAACTCTTTACCAATGGCCAAAAAAATGGAGTCAGCATTGAGTTCCTTTGTCATGGTGGTTAATAGTTTCTTTGTCATGGTGGTTAATAAAAAACTTGCAGTCATTTTAAGTATTCCTGTTTTCATCTAGCCTATAGGGGCAATATATTCATCGAAAGTTCCCAAACAAATCCAAAAGTGGTTATTATCCTCCCAACAAATGTTTATAATTCCAAAGTTAATAGCAATATCGAACCCATTTCTGCTCTCTGAGATGAAGTGCTGGTTCATAAACATCTAAAATCTGAAGATGTTATCTTCAACCACTTCAAATTCTGTGTAAGTTTATCCCAACTGAGGGAAAAACCTCTTGCCTCTCGGTCAGACGCTGCCCAATGCCCCTTCCTTGAGCCTGTCCAGAAAAGAAAACATGATGCAATCTGGTAAGCAACCAGCACAACAATGTTTATTTATACTTTTATTGTGAGAAAAAAAATCCCTTGCTTTCTAAAAAATCTTCAATCTTGAAAAATCTATAAAAAGTAAATATGCTTTTGCTGATATTTGCGTATAATTGAATATTCAATATATTTCGTGCCTGCCTGGTAAATCATCATTATACATAATCAGCACTGTACATATCTTAATTATGTGACACAACTTTTATTTATAAAATAACTAAGGTTGGGAACCGAGAACCGGTTCTGTTTTTTAACAGGAACCACGCGGAATTTTTAAGCTTCGGTTCCAAACACGGTTCCGATGCGGTCACTTTAAATAGCCACGTCTTACCTCATGAATGTTAATTGTTTACACTGTTTACAGTCACGCAACTAAATTAACCACAGAAATCAGTCACTCACGCTGCTGTGCTGAGGTTCGCTTTGTGTTAAAGTGTGGATTCATTTCCAAAGCTACAACAATGAAGTAAATCTACCCCGTCTGAGAGGGTTTTCTCCAAAGCTGGAGATACAATAAGCCAGGAAAGGTCTCGTCTTCTCCCAGAGAAAGCAGACATGTTGATTTTTCTTCAGAAAAATTGCTAACTGTTTTGCTAAGTTGTAATTCTGGAGGTTAAATTTGATGTTGGATTTATTTACTTTTTTTAAATTGATATCAATTGAAATGCTCTGTTTAAAGAGTGATTAATAAACACAAATGGAATTGTTTAACTTTTGTGCATTATTTTTCACATTTTTTTATTATGGAATCGTAAGGCAGAACTGGAACCGGAATCGGAACCAGGAAAATTTCTTTTGATACCCAACCTTAAAAATAACTTCCTGTTAGAATCAGCATTGAATTGGTAATATAATTGGACATTAAATTTGCAGGTGAAGGATCCTGTCCTGTCGCTGCCACACCCCAGGTTCGATTCCCAGGCAGGGAACTGATCCAGTCGGCCCTAAGCCCTGATAAAATAGGAGGGTTGTCTCAACAACTGGACATTAAATTGGATTGTGGGTTTTGAGTCCAAACATATGTCACATAGAAAGTACTGTATGTGGAACTTTCCTTGCTAGACTAGTACGTTTACTTTTCTGGCATTTGGCGGAAGCTTACCAGAGCGACTTACATTTATCTCATTGAGCTTGGCATTTATACAACAAAGTAATTGGGGGTTAAGGGCCTTGCATTGGGGCCCACGGGTGGCAGCTTGGTGGTCCAGGGATTTGAACTCATAACCTTCCATTTAGCAGTCCAACATCTTAAAAACTGAACTACGACTTCCCACAACTAGTAAAGGGAAAAACCTACAGATTTTGATGTAATCTTCATTGATTATGTATTTCATTGCCCTCGTTCAACAATTTAGTCATTAGTTACAGTCTTGTAACTATTATTTAAGTCAGTTAGTCACCTGTGTTAGGCACATCTGTGTGACCAGTTTGTTGTCTACTGTAGCTTCTGTTTCTTACCTGTGTGTTTGCACTTACACGTTATGCTCTAGTTCTTCAGTATTCCCGTATTCTAGCATTCGTTTTTGATTTCTCTAACCACGCTTTCAGTTTAGTTGTTTGTCCAGCAACGTAATTAAAAATGACCTCTTCACCCGTATCTGCTTCCAGTCGAATACGTGACACCATGCAAAAATACCGAGTTTTGAACTACAGTTAAAAGGGTGCGTGTTGAGTAGAAGCAAAAATACCATGAGCAAAAATACAAAATACAAAACAAAAAGAATCTAATCATTGGGTTAACGTGGCAGGCAGCCATTAAAGAATACTTGCAGGCAAGTGAATCAAACCACACATAATAGAAATAGCTTTGATATGACTTCTAATTCTAATGAGACCCATTAACAACAGCCATAAGTTTCTTTACAGATAATAAATTACAGTTGGCTTCAGTGCTGTTTGTCACTATGATTGTTCCTAATACTCGTAGAGTGATTAATGTTTCTAGACACATCTAGATTTGCTTTGTGGTGAAAATAACTAAATTACTGTGTACCAAACTGAAATTAGTACTAATGCACTTAGGAGGAAAACTGATTTTCTGTCACCCATGAAGATAATTTATAGATGAGTAAATAAAACAATATTTTAAATAGGCATCATCTGGCACAGCACTCCGTACATTAGAGTTCACCAGATCTAAATACTTTCCTAGCACAATTGCAAAGCCAGTGCATTGTTAGCAAGCAGCTTTAAAATTCCATTAAAAATGAACAATGTAGGCAAGAAGGTAAGAAATAGCATCGAACACCACAGGAATTTGGGGAACGGTGTGGTGCTTCAGTGTGCTGTAAACCAGGGTATATTGTGCTCCCTTTCTGCAACAGGAAGGGAGAGAAATCTGAAGCTGGGCAATTTTCCCAGCCTATACCCCCCAGTGCTCGTAACAAAGAGCGCCAAATGGAAACATTGGCCCACTGCTGGGTTTTGGGACAGTGTGCCAGACACCAAATCAGCAGCATGAAATCAGACATCGGACTAATATGCAGGGATCACCAAGAGTTGAGAAAAATCACAGTACTGGAGAGAATAATGGAAGGGATTGGCAAGAATCTGGCATGACACAACAGCACTATTTTCTTTTTCTAGGTCTTGCCCCTGGTGTACGGTGTGTGAAGTGTATCTGATAACTTTTGCACATTTTTTCCGGCCACGATCTTACAATCTTACGTATATATGCGTGATCATGCACCAACAGCAAAATCAAACATATAGCATCACAACACAGTGAGTTTTGTGTGTCAGTGAGTTGGAAAAAGTTTTGAGGTATCCCATCTTTAACAGTTATTAAAGTATATTGTTTGAAAAAGGAGATTATCTAGAGTGTTTGCTAAAGTTCTATGGGACCAGCGCTACGGTTGGCAAGTTGACCTCTTCATGTGAAAGTACCTTGTTCTTGGGTATATATTTAAACTCGTATTTGTACCCAACCCTGATTTGGCCTGTTTGGGGAAAGGGGATCATAATCATTTCTTGAACCATAGATTGGTTGCAAAATGGCATTTGGTTTATCTGTTCTTTTCCTTTTGTACCAACAAGCAAGAAGCAAAAAAAATGTATCTTTTAAAAGCATATTAGAAGACATACATGTTTACATGCTGGCAGATGATATGCTTTCAATAGACCTTTTGGAAACGTGAATGCTTTCTGCAGTCCATCTATAGATACAGTAAGGCATTCTGTCTCTACTGACCGTAACAACCTTTAACTACACCGAACCTGAAACAAGTGACAAGACACCTTGAAGTATTCAGTGACTGATGTTTGGTGGAAATGAGCCTTCGACCATTGTTCTAGAAAACAGCTTTCACACTTCAGTAAATATACCACAAACAAACAAAAATATAAAAACATCCTTAGTTTAATATAAGTTGCAATCTCTAGAAGTCTTGTTTGTGACACTAAATGACACGCTGAGCCATGAAACAGTGTGTAAAATGGCCATGAAATGCATGAGAAATCTTCTGTCCTTGGTAGACACACACACACACACACACACACACACACACACACACACACACACACACACACACACACACACACAAAGATATACGGAAACACACTTACCCTTTACATTTGTTATAAATCATTTGCCATTTTCTGATAATGCTTCCTATTACATCATTATCAGAATATGGCAGAATTATCAGTATTGATTTATAGTACACCGTGACAATGCATTTGGAACAGCTTTACGCCAGAGTAAACAACTGAACGCATCACAGTGCATGGTGTAGCGCATCCCGTCTCTCCTCATTCCTGTGCAAACACACTGAATGCTGAACACACATAAATGTGACTTGAATGGACAACAGATGAAACTAAAAGGTGCTCAGAACGTTGGATTAACACCACTGCATTGCAATCCTATTTTGCCGTACTCTATTATTATATTTAAAATTCGAATACATGAATTCTAATGTTTGTTCTTATTATACGTTCTGTAGGGGAACAGATGCCTTATCCGTCACAGGAACGACGTTGGCTGCAGGCTTGTCTCTTAACTGTGGGTCATTTCCATTTAATCAAGTTGAGTGCCTGACCACACAGCTAATGGATTATTGTGCCACCTATAACCACATTAACTACAACATAATATGTTTTCCCATTTAAGCTCTGCAATGTAAAACGAACCGTGAAGCACGCCCGAGCAGCCCTGAGTGACTGGGCAGTCACATGACACAGTCTTAGCCTTTCTGTCTGATAATCAGCATGCACAACAAAACAAAGCTACAGCGCTCTGGCTAGCAAGGACGCGTTTTTGAAGAGTCTCCATGGCACATGGATGTATTTATTTATGGAAATTGAATGAAATGGAATGGAAATAGACTTGTCAGACACTTTTAATCAGCATAAGCAAGTCTGATTTCTTTTTTTTTTTACTTTTTGATTAATCTATTGCTCCTGGTAGGCTAGGTAAAAACAGAAATTCTTGAAAAACAATAAATTCTTAAACCTTAGATGAGCCATTATGTGCCACTGTGGCATGTGACATGAAAAAAAAATGCAATGCTGAAGATAGGCGCAACAAAACAGGGAAAAAATGGTTTAATAATTTTTTTTATAAAATAAACAAACAAACAAACAAACAAATAAAGAAAGAAATAAATGGATAAAAATGTAATAATAATAATAAAAATATATAATTTTATTAAAGAAATAATTTTTCCCTCAGTGTGAATGAATATGTGTGCTGTGGCATACAATAGACTGGCAACAGACTCCCAACCAGGGTGTATTCCTTCTTTGTTCCCAGTGTTCCTGGAATAAGCTCCAAAAAAAAAACAAAAAAAAAAACTAAAGTACCCAGACCAGGATAAAGTACTTAACACATATACTGTACCGTATACAATAGTGGTCCTGCAAAAACATTTCCGGTTAGTCTAGTAAAGTCCTGTAACTTTCTCTACCAGAAATCTCCATCTCCTTCAGTGCCACTCAGAACTTTACAATATAAATGATATCACTGACTGCGAAAATGGCACAGGATTTAGGGATAATGAATTTTAAATAACCTGTAGTGTATTTGAAGCTTGCTTGGCTGTGTCAGCACTAAATCATTCACCTCCACAGCAGTCATGAAGAAGCTGATTTATATTCGTCTCCTCACCTGCCTCCACTCAGCTTTAAGAAAGGCCAGCAGGATACGTTTAATTACAATTCTTTTTACTAGCCGAGTAAAACGCACGTCGAGCCGACAAGAGTGTTCAAGGTTAGCGCTAACGTATAACATCGTGTGCCGTATTGCACCTGGAAGACCTGCCGTCTCCCATCGTTTCCTGTCATTTTAAAGAAAAGCCTCGTTTATGGGAAAACCTAGACGACACAACACACACAGCGGCCGACTCTTTGGGAAAATCTAAGGGCCGTTGCTAGCTTTGAAATGTTAATTTGTACTTTTTAAATGCAGATTCATTTCTTTAAAGCAATGATCGGTTTTCAAAAGAAAACACTTGATTAAAACCTTGACTTGATTAAAACCGCAAATTAAAAACTATGTGAGCATAGACATGTTTGTCATGCAGGTCTTACTGGTTTCAATCACAAGTGCTGATGATTAGATCTGGCATTTTTTACTCCTTTAGACAAAAGAAAAATCACGTCGTAGCGCAGTCGATTTTTTTCCCTTCGCGTTGAAGACAGAAGCTCTGACACAAAAAGCCTGGCATGAACCCGGGAATAGGGAAAGAGTCTTTCATGGTTCTCATCAGAAAGTCAACATGCAGGAGAGTGCATTCATCTTGAGTGTCATTTACTTAGCTTAACAAAAACAACACAGTGAAGCTGATTTATTGTCCTTGTGTTGTAAGGATCCAGAAGAGATGCAGAAACGAGCTGTTGGACAAGTATTTGAACAAAGCGTCAACATCTGTGGCTGAGATTCGTCAAAGCTTCGTTTGCCAGTGTTCCAGAAATGAGGAAGACGTGAGTGATCTTCACACTCCTCTTCATGAGGATGGTGCAAGAAGAACTGCTGAGAACGAACATGCACAAGGGATTTAACCGAGTACAAAGAGATCATTCGGCTTGAACAGATAATGTATTCCAAACTGATAGAAATGCACATACAAATATGGGGCACAATATATTTTTTTCTTCCTTAGAGAAGCTACTGCATGAAAGGTTTATAAGACCTCTGCTTCAGACTTAGAGGGTTGAATTGGGACTGAGATCCACAGCAAAAAAACAAAACAAAACAAAACAAAACCAAAAAAAAAAACAAGTCATGAAGGCTTTTTATTTTCATGTGAAAAGATTTTTTACTTTCAAGCTACAAAGAAAGCCTGTGCTCATTATTGTGAACATGTAGTGGTTTATAAGCGCCTCATCCATGTCACAGCGGTTTAAATTAGGCTTCCACTTTGTTTATAATTTGGGAAATGGAATCAAATAGAACCAAATTCGTAAGAAAATACGGTGGGCTGATACGAACAAATGAGGGAAATTCCCAAAGCGTGCGTTTTCCAGCGTGTTTCAGTGCGTTCACTG
>NC_062528.1:8476248-8561248 GCF_022655615.1 Tachysurus fulvidraco | reverse complement strand
TCCTACCGAAAATCACTGAAATTTTACAAACACTTGAGTATTAAATATCAGATACTTTAAGACTTTTACTTGAGTAATATTCTAAAAGTTAACTTTCACTTCTACCAAAGTCTTTTTCTAGTACGATATTTGTACTTTTACTCAAGTATTGCTTTCTAGTACTTTATAGAACACTGATTTTCATCAGCCGTCTATTCACAAGCTGCTTGTACTGTAGTAGCAGCTGGAAAGGGAACAAAAGAAACAATGACCATGACTAGACTGTGATGTCATTTTTTTCATGTTTGTATGATGAAATCATTTCTGAGCATAAATAAAAAACAAGACAATGCCGATCTGATTTTGCCGACAAAACTCTAAGTGGTTAGTAATTGGCACCACAGAATTTGTTCGCTGTTAATTTGATCATATATAACAGTAGTGATATACGTGCACACTGCAGTACTACGTACTAAGTACTCTGTTGATTAGTGAAGTTTTTAGCTAGAGCAATGGACTGCGCACAAACCACAACCTTATCATATGTGTTCTGCTTTCTGAGCGCACTGTGCTACTAGAACTATACACAAAAGTGACTTGGAAGGGTGACGCCATCATTCCTATACGCTCCTCTAGAACAAGCACAAGCACAAGCACAGAGAGCTTCGATTACTGTTAAGGAACTGCTCGGACATTCCCTGCGGGACCATTAGGGGGCGTACCGGCAACATGTTCTGTGTCACATGTCTGTTTCCCGACTGTACTCACCTGTTCCTAATGGGCTGCTAATTACCCTGCCTATTTATTCCCTCCGTGTCATATGTGGCTTTACGGAGTCTCCGTAAATTATTTTTGTTAATAAATCATGTTTGTTTTGTTATCCCCGCTCTTGGGTCTGGTTTTCATCCACCTCATTGAGGCATCTGCATTTCTATCGCTTACAAAAGCATACTAAATAATATTATGTTATTTTTAGTCATGTTTACTTTTCTTTCAAATTGAAAATCACAACATAAGACATTCATTCATTCATTCATTCATTTTCTACCGCTTATACGAACTATTCGGGTCACGGGGAACATCAGGCGGCATCAGGCATCGAGGCAGGATACACCCTGGATGGAGTTCACTCACACAATCACACACTACGGACAATTTTCCAGAGATGAGCTACCATGCATGTCTTTGGACCGGGGGAGGAAACCGGAGTACCCGGAGGAAACCCCTGAGGAGAACATGCAAACTCCACACCACAAGGCAGAGGCGGGAATCAAACCCCGACTCTGGAGGTGTGAGGCAAACGTGCTAACCACTAAGCCACCGGGCCCCTAACATAAGACATGTATATGATAAAATTATGTAGACTGTTTTAATTAAACCCTTATCAGCGGTACAATGTCGTTCCATTCCACCGACAAAACAGAAATCCGGTTTAAAGAAATGAATAAGTTAGGACACTGTGGGATTCAGCGTGAGGTGTTTTTCCCTCTGTTGAATATCCTTACATGTTATATCCTTAAATGTGGTAGCTTAGTGGTTAAGGCCATTCAGAAGGTTGTGAGTTTGAATCCCAAGTCCCAAATCCCAAAACTGCCTTTCCTGGGCCCCTGAACAAGGCCCTTAACTCTCAATTACTCATTTGAATAAAATAGTTTAAAAAAAATCTGTCATTCTGTATAAGGGTGTCTGAAAAATGCCGAAATTTTAAATAACGCCTTCAAATTTGAGATGCTTATGAACAAGCACTTGGGACATCACAGAGAGCAGAAATGGGTTTGATGTCACCATTTACTTTAAAGACATAAACAAATGGTGTGACACAGAAACGGAGGAGAAAAAGGTTTTCATAAACACCAAAGCACATCAGACAGGGAAAGAGCTATTTTAAGTGTCTAGACGTATTGCACAGAGTTAAAAGAAAATGGCTCGACAAACAGAAGCAATTTACAATGCAAAAAAAAAAAAAATTGTTTACAGCTTGCAACTATGTGTAAGCAGATCAGCATGTCCTCCATTTTTATGGTGACTTTGTTGGAATAGGACTGATACAGTTACAGTTATGGAAAAAAGAAAATGACGAAACACGATCCTTTTATTTTATTTTTATTTCTCAAGGTCTAAATAACAAGTGACTGGGACTCACTGACTTCTACAAAAAAACTAATAAGCATAACTGAATTCATAACATAATTATTTGTCCCCCAAAAAAAACACCCCATAATTCGGTAGCATGTAGAAACTAAGGTGTGAAGTGAAGTAAATGTTTATTTTTTCGTCACATCCTTTTGGAGAAATTTTTTTCACACTTTTCTGTATGACACTGTTTCATTTCATTGATGTTTGGTGGCATTTGTTTATGCACAGCTTTCTAAAGATCCTGCCACAGCGTCTCTTTGGGGCGGAGGTCTGGACCGACGTCCGCCAGCACCATCTTTTTTTTTTCTTTGTCCATACAGATGTTCATTTTTCTGGTGTACTTGTGATCTCAATGACTATATGTTTCCACACCCTGTGGCTGCAAAACCCACCATGCTTAAGAGACTCTCTGGTGTGTTTGTGGTGAAATGCTGTGTTGGGTGTTTTACCAGACATGACACATGGCTCATCATGACCAAATACCTTGGTCTCAGACCCGAGGGAATTGCTTCAGAACGTTTGTGGCTTGTTCAGATGCAATTTTCAGATGCTTCAAATTCTTTGGGAAGAGAAGTGTTTTTCATAGTCAGCCTTCCCTTAAATCCATATATTTAAAAAAAAAAAAAAAAAAAAAAAAAAACCTGATTGCTGTCATGAACATTTAATGTGCTTAGGAATTCCTTAAGGTTACATGACGTACGTAGATCTTGGGTTTAAGTGAAAACTTTTCTTGAATTTTTCTAAAATTCATTATAACATCTCTCTGCATATAAATTTAAATATGTTTATATTCGTATCCTGTTCTTTTAGACCAGAGTTTAAGAATAGAATTATATTTTCTGTCACTTGTTTGTCATGACATGAAGATATTCACTTATTTCATATTTTATTTTTATTTTTTGTTTAAATTTTTTGTGAAAAAGCTGGCTAAGGGGCATCATGAAGTGTGTATTAGCAATTCGCTTGAATTCTTGTGATATAATATTTAGGATTTGGGCTCTAATGCTTTTATATCGTTCCCAAAGACCATAACCAAGGAGCCTTGATCATCTCCTGCACCTAAACAATTCATTTTCAAATATCACTTTTTGTTAAAGATATATGCATGAGCCAATCCTCACTAAATATGTCCAAATGTGCTTAAATAGATCTGTAGGTCACATCATGTAGCGCTTGGGTTTATGCTTTAATCTTTGAGCATTTAACGGTCAAACTTTGGACTGAATATGCAAGGACGCTCCTCCTCTCCATGTGTAAACTGTCCTTCCCACTGTAGAATGCTGAATTTGATTTATTTATTGTAATTCTTATTATTTTTAAAGATGGCCTTATAACCCAGCAACAATTGCTTCCCTGAGATCATATCTGATGTTCTGTCTTCTGGGCATGACATCGACACACACCTGAGTGCTCGAGAATTTAAAAGTGTCAAATAGTGCAATTTGTCTTCATTTATGGGTTTGTCTTGGCTCACCTTCTTTACTTTAAATACTCCTGAATTGATGCCAATAATCTAAAAAACTGTGTTCATAAAATGATCTCGATGGTATTCTTAGACCTTGTGAATTACACGAATCGAAGAAGTTGATCTAGTCAGGGTTTACATTAGTTATTCAGAATGTTTTGCATTTATGTATACATTTAGCTAGATTAACAAGTTCCACTATTTGCGTTCTATTCTACCAGGAGTATAGGGCAGTATAAGTGAATAACGGGCTTAAAGATTAAGCACTAGTGGAGCCTATGCACCAAGCACAATACATACTCCATGCTCTCAGTCACATAAGGACTGTAATTAAGAATTCTCATAGTCATACACTTAACACACAGAACTCTATTTCACCCTCAGCCATGTGGAGCACTCTCATACCGCACCTCCCACCTTCCTGTCTCCTAGTGAGGACATGTGGCACATCAGCGGTAGACAGATGTTTATTCTAATGATACGTTTGAAGCAAAAAACATTTTAATTGATCAGTGTATTGAGGTTTGTGGTTGTGGAGTTTCACACTGATGTGGGCAGAGGAAACACTGATTAAAAAGAGAAATGTGAGCCTACAGTAACTCCGATAGTAGCCCGGGTCACACTGAGGCATTATGAAGGCGTGCTTTATAGCATGACTCTGTGGTTGCCCCTGAATGCTGCTCCTGAATGTTTATGACATGGTTACGATATACCATATACCACACACTGTGTACTGTACATCAAGTGTACACAGTACACAACAGCAAATATCTGTACATCTACGTTCCTCCAAATCCAAAAAGCATGCAATGATTAAATAGAAGAGGAAACATACCAAATACCAAAGAATTCTGAAATTCATATATATGGTCACGTTACCAAATAGGCACTTTATTACTATCAATGGTCACTTCACTCAATGGCCAATTTATCCAGAGTATTCATTCATTCATTCATTCATTCATTCATTCATTCATTCATTTTCTACCGCTTATCCGAACTTCTCGGTCGTAATCGTGCATCAAGGCAGAATATACCCTGGACGGAGTACCAACCCATCGCAGGGCACACACACACACACTCTCATTCACTCCCACAATCACACACTACGGACAATTTTCCAGAGATACCAATCAACCTACCATGCATGTCTTTGGACCGGGGGAGGAAACCGGAGTACCCGGAGGAAACCACCAAGGCATGGGGAGAACATGCAAACTCCACACACACAAGGCGGAGGTGGGAATCGAACCCCCAACCCTGGAGGTGTGAGGCAAACATGCTAACCACTAAGCCTCCGTGCCCCCTTATCCAGACTATTTATTGTGAATTACACTTGGGGAATTTAATTGTAAAAGTGTATTGTTATGGTCTATAGTTATATGTCTGTTTTTATTGTCTGTGATTATATGTCTGTTTTTCTCACACCAATCAGGAGTAGCGCTCCTAATTCCGTTGTATGCGTAATACAATGACAATAAAGGCATTCAATTCAATTCAATTCAATTCAAATTCATGTCACTCGCATTTCGTCTGTAGGATCGTCTGTGCATATGAATTCGATTCATCCGAAAAAGTATTTGTATAGACTTTTAACAATGAACATTGTCTCAGTGCAACTTTATAGAACATACTGAACATGAATGCAGTTAACACTTTCATTCAGTTATGTTTATCTGCCCTGTGATGTTATAGAAATAAAAAGATGTGCTGGTAGTCTTTATGTGACTCAGCTAAAAACACGTGCTAGACCAAATTCTCTCCATTTGGTGGTTATGGTATAAAAGTGAAGATCTAGGTAGTGAAGTGAAATTGGCAAAATACCTAATTAGGAGAAAATGGAGTTTAAAAAAAAGAGATTTGGACGATGTAAATGTGCCACACAGAAAAGGGCTTACAATTTAGAATTTAAGCCGGCACTACCATCGAGCTCCATCAGGACACCGGTGGACATCCTTTCATCTTGACAAGAGAGAAAATGGCTTTGCCACTTTGTGGAAGCAAATTGCTTCTGTAATCAACAAAACAAAACATTTTACACAGGCAGGTAGCCAGCAGGTGAAGGACATTTTTAAACAAAGGTGTCAGCCCTTGAAATTTAAAATTCATTTCTTTGTCTTCACGGCATGCCTCAACTGACAGGAGATAGACAGCTGAGACAGTGAGAGGAATCTGGAAAGCTTACCCAACACTCTCCATCAGATGCAGGCAGGGCATAAGAAGTGCACCGGAAACCAGGAAACAAGGTGAATCTTTTTTATTTTTTTTTGCTAGCCAATTACTCTGTAAAATATGTAATATAAGCAATGATGAAAACTTTTTACTTCAATTCTGATTTGAAAAAGATTCACAGAAAGTGGGAGTGCTGCAGTATATCTGTATATGGAGCTATTGCTGAAAAAAAAAAAGAAACAGAAACATGAACGACAAAACAAATCATTTAAAATGTTGGTTAAAGCGGAAGCGTATCTGTATTGTGAGTCATGCGGCTAAAGCAGCTTTGGAAATGCTTGTGGTCTGAACTGAACTTTACTGTCTGTCATTTTATCTACATTTATTATTGACCTTTTGTCTCTTTTCCAGTTTATGCCGTTGGTTCTCTGTATCAGAATGATTTTTGTGTCAATTTCTTCTGTTGTTGTTTTATTTTTGACCGTGGATTACAAACTGTTGCTTTTTGACTATACAAATCCATCAATATGGGACACGTTGGCTTAGTGGTTAGCATGTTTGCCTCACACCTCCAGGGTTGGGGGTTCGATTCCCCTCCGCCTTGTGTGTGTGGAGTTTGCATGTTCACCCCATGCCTCGGGGGTTTCCTCCGGGTACTCCGGTTTCCTCCCCCGGTCCAAAGACATGCATGGTAGGTTGATTGGCATCTCTGGAAAATTGTCCATAGTGTGTGATTGCGTGAGTGAATGAGAGTATGTGTGTGTGTGTGTGTGTGTGTGTGTGCCCTGTGATGGGTTGGCACTCCGTCCAGGGTGTATCCTGCCTTGATGTCCCGATGACGCCTGAGATAGGCACAGGCTCCCCGTGACCCGAGAAGTTCGGATAAGCGGTAGAAAATGAATGAATGAATCAATGAATGAAAGTGACTTGCACCTCCACACGTCTGTTATTTTACATAGATTTCACCTTTTTTCCACCGTTTGCAGTTTCACCGTTTGAATAGAAGAGCTGACTATATGACAGACTTGTAAGATGTTCTTGCCTGCTTGTGTATATGTTACAGTTACAGTGTAGCTTCATTTATAACGATCATTAAAGGCTTTTAGATTAGACAGCAATATAGAAAAGAAGATGGATGGGTTGAGATAGATAGATAGATAGATAGATAGATAGATAGATAGATAGATAGATAGATAGATAGATAGATAGATAGATAGATAGATAGATAGATAGATAGATAAGCTGACGGTTATTATGTAATGACACTGCAGATATAACAAAGATTTAATCATTTTATTTGATTTTATTAAAGAATATTCGGAAGCATACACTTCACCCTTTAACCACACAATGTTCACACCCAAACGACGTCCCTGGCTATAACGCACACACTCGGTTCTTAAATGAAATAAGATGAGCTCTTGAGCATTTGATTAGATATTCACATGGCCACACATAACCCTGATGATTGACTTCTTCTAACCCATTTTTACAACTTTGAGAAGATTTCATGAGAAGATTCATGAAAATATACATTCAGTACTGTCTCATATTATGTTGCTGTTACATTTTCATGGTAAAACTATAAATCAGGCCCAAGTTCAAGTCCATATTCCTTGCTTTGATTTAACATAAAACACTTATTTAACATGACATAATTTCGACATAATGCAAAATAAACAAAACATCAGTACCTCAAACCAAACACGCAACATGCACCAATGACTAACAAAGACAGATACAAAATGGCGGGTATATACAGTATAGAACAACACATAAGGAGCAACAGGAAACAGGTGACAATACTCATTGTTCTCTCTGGTGGTCTGGAAGGGAATTGTCCCAATAGTTCCTAACAATTGCATTGTATGATACATAAACTTACTTCCCAATGTCTGTGTTTATGGACCAGAACTGAGTGTGAAGTTGATTACTATCTATTGTATAACTTCCATAACACCTCTTCAGCTTTAAGGGGATGACTGTTCACCAGACGCCAAACATCAAGATTAATTTCAGACGCTTTATCTGCAATATGTCAGAGCGATTCTGACAAGGTCTAGGTTTTACTAAGATACACCTAACATTAAATGTGTGTATGTATGTTTTTCTGCCTGTTTCTGTTCCTTTTCCTACAAATCCATGACCACATTTACTTTCTCTTTCCAACACTTTTAGCGCTGCAGAATTCTGGGCTCATTTCGTTTTGTACCCCACTGCACTAGTTTCTAATAGAATCTGGTGCTTCAATACCCTTCAAAAATATACAAATAACACACCCAAGAAACAGACAAGCTATTTTGGGACAATAATCCTTATTTCTAGTCATCCGCTCCCGCCCGCTAGAGAGTAAACACCTCATGCCTTTTAATTTTTGGTTGGGTCTCAGAGGATCACACTTCACAGATTTTTGTCTTTGGAGAATTTAGAGAGGCAAATGAGGGAAATACAAACTTCAAATGATTTTGTATCCTTGGTTGGCTGTGGAAAAAACTTTTGTTGGTGAAGAAACTGAAGGGAGTAGAAAGCAAACCTATTTTCCAATTGGTCCTCTTTACACTTAGAAGAAGCTGAAGCATTTGTTTGTCACATATACTTTACAGCACAGCCATTCTTTCTTCACATATCCCAACTTGAAGGTTGGGGTCAGAAAGAAGAGTCAGCCAGAGAGGGTTAAGGGGCCGTGCCTAAGGGCCGAATGGTAGCATAAACCCCAATCCACTGATCAACAATCTACTCATTCACTCATTTTCTACCGCTTATCCGAACTACCTCGGGTCACGGGGAGCCTGTGCCTATCTCAGGCGTCATCGGGACATCAAGGCAGGATACACCCTGGATGGAGTGCCAACCCAGCACACACACACTCTCATTCACACACTACGGACAATTTTCCAGAGATGCAAATCAACCTACCATGCATGTCTTTGTACCGGGGGAGGAAACCGGAGTACCCAGAGGAAACCACCAAGGCACGGGGAGAACATGCAAACTCCGCACACACAAGGCGGAGACGGGAATCGAACCCCGACCCTGGAGGTGTGAGGCGAACGTGCTAACCACTAAGCCACCGTGCCCCCCACTTCTTTAGATGTAACATATATGTATGTATATATGTATGCACGTACATACCAACTTACTTGGCAAAATCCATTTCCTGTCTTTTATATATGTTATAATGGCCTGGGTACAAAATTTTGCCTAGAAGCAGCTTTACTTTCAGAATTGAAAAATCCATAAATATGCATGAATATGCAAATTAGAAAAATAGGCACCGATTTCATCTCACCACCTCAACCTCACTCTTTCCCCGAGTGTCACTCTGTAACATATGTCATGGAACAATACTACAAAAAGACAAGAAGCAACAGCGGGTGAAATGCAGTCCTGTACAACTGAACATCATACTGACTTTTTGATGTCCAATTATTAGTGGTTCTGCAATAAACAACACTATGACATCATACAGATATTGCTAAAGGCTTACTGCTACTTTGACAGCACTGCTCAACATGGGTTCCCTGGTAGCGCCTAGAGCATTATATCAACATAATCTCAGAGCTAACAACAGAACATATGCAAAACTGCCCATTAGTTGTCTCCCTGCTGAAATGGGATGCATTGCCCTCTCTGAACACAAATCTTATCTATATCCCCACTAAAAACAATAAAAATCCTGTTGTGCATGAATGGCATCCATGAAGTGTTTCTGCCAGATATCAGCCATTGCAAAACCAGTCCTGGACACTACAGTGGATTATAACCCATGCCAAGCTTCCACTCTTGGCCCTTGAGCAAGGCCCTTAAATGTTTGGTTGTATGAATGAGAGAAATGTAATTCACTGTGGATTTGGTGTCTGCCAAATGCTTTAAACATTAATATTATTCTTCCACAGATGATGCAGTCTATATCATTAGTTTTTTTCACCATAAATATTAGCAAAGCTCAAAGTCCCGAGCAACCACTGTGCTAGAACCCATGCTTTTAATGTCAAAACAAGACTCCAATCGATTTCTAAAACTGCCTTATCCTGAACAAGCCATAATACAGCACCCCAGATCAGAGAGGGTTAAGGGTCTTAATCAAGGACCCAACAGTGAAAGCTTTAGTGCTGGGGCTTGAACCCTGATCCTCAACTCAGAGCCTTAACCCCTTGAGCCACCACTGGCCCTTAGATACTAATACATACATTCAGTTCTCAGTTCAGTTCTCAGTTTTTAGTATAGCGTTTACTAACATTTCATCTTATGAGTTCAGCCGCTACTTGCTTTTAACATTGCATTTTCATCTTTATAAGCGTACTACAGTATATGTATTGGGGTGATGGAGTACATTACAGAAAAATGACACTTCTATAAATAACTTTTCATGCATGATTTCTAGTAAGGAACATATGGCTTACAGATACTGCTCTCTACACACACCATTATTTACAGTTTGACAACAGTGACTTGGCTCCCGAATCACGAGTGATCAGCGCTAAGTGGCTGCCACTTTTAATTTGCATAATATGCAATCCAGCACAATGATTTTTCACTGACTCTGAACGTGAATGGTTGGTAAAATTATGCTCAGAATGCACATATTGATACATCCGAGAACTAAGTGGTGCAACTTCCAGTACATCCCATGTGGCCATCTGCACATGAGTCTGAACTTTTGATACATGCATAGACCATGCTATTCTATTTCTCATGTGTATTTAAGCTAGAAGCACTAAACAAATACAATATCCATTATTTTGTTAAATGATCTGACAGCACAAGTTATACTTCTGCATGAAGAAATGAAATTTTAACATTGGTGAAGTATTTTATAGCAGGGACACATATACGGTATGGGTACTGTAGATACAGTGAAGCTGTATTCGTAGGCAAAATACAATTCATCATTCTTTTGCCTTTTGTCTTTGACTGTTTCTGGTATAAACTCTGCATTTTCATCCAACCCCTTGAGTCTGCCTCATGACATAAATATTATTATTGTCTGTTTAGGTCTTTTGTTCACTATAAAGATTAAAACAACCATGAATTTATTCCAGTTCCTATAACACACAATGGTACGTAGAAAATAATCGAAAAAACAAAGACCCTTTAGATGTTATAAAAGAAATACAAGCTATAGTCTGTTTCTTTGGCACTATCATACAGCCTCCTTTGATTTGATGATGAAAATCTTTCCCAAAGGCATATATAAAAACAACAACAACAAAAAAACAATCGTGGTACAGTACAACGCAAGCCTGACAGTTAATGGAAGGAAATTCGAGTTGAAATCCATTTAGTGGAAGCTGCTGCCCCGACTGCATGACATCGCTTAATTTACTGTACTTGCATAAAATATAACTAGAGAGGAAAAGTCCTCTTGGAGAGATAAGTAGCACAGTGTGATCTTTAATATCAGATCTCAAACACTGAAATTCAATGCCATCGATAGTCTCTGAGCACTTACACTTCCAATCTGTTGTCCTGGATGTCTTCCAGAATAAAACAGAAAATGCATGGCTACAATTCCCTTTCCAATTTCTTACTCTTTTATAGGCATTCTGTGAAGTGTTTACCAGGAGCTAAGGCACAGTCTAATATACAGTATATACAGTATTTTTGCCTTTTTTGGACTTATTTTTTGGACTTGGATTTTTGCACCTATATATATATAATCATATGAAGCAGGTGCTAAATGGTTGCTCACCTCCCTAACCAGTAGTACTGCTTTAATTGATTTATGATGATTAATGGTTTATTAACTGATAATTATACTCTGCTGATGGGCAAAATCCTTTGGGGTGAGGAAGAATTTTGCTGGTTTAATGAGGGTAATCAGATTTCTATCTGAATTCATGAGATATGAACCTCTAAATTGCTTTGGGGACCGTCGTTAAAACGCACAGAAAGGAGAGAGATATGTGTTCAAATTCATTATGCTGTTATCCATTATGTTTGTCTACCTAGATAAACGGACAGAAATGAAAGATAATACATAAACCGACGCACAAAAAAGACGAGGACTCTGCGAAGCTTAACACAACACAAGGGAAATAAATAGACATAATAATGAATCAATTACAAATTGACAGCTGAAAACAAAAGGAATATGTGGTCAGTCAAATAAGTGGAAATAGATGATTCCAGGTGGGAACACCAGGGGGTGGTTGACTACAGTTTTGCTACCCCTTGCCATGTGCTTTTGTTTATATTGTATCTCACGTCTGTTGCCCTGCCTGATCGTCTACCCGTTCCTGCCTCCGCACACCTGTTCCTCATGTTGCCTTGATTTTTCTCCCTATGTATATCCGTTGTCTGGTGTACATGTTTGCTTGTCGCCCTTGTCGCCTCATTTTGTTTCATGGTTTTGGTTTTGTTTCCATGTTTTTAGTAGGTCTGTTCCTTATGTATTTAATAAAACCCCTGTTTGTCACCATCCATGCATATGGGTCTGATGTTGCTCTGTGGAGGCACATGGTCCCTGACTTCCATGGTAGATACATGTACTGTAGAATAGTGTAAACACACCAGTGTCCTGGGTTCGATGCTCAGGCGGCGTTCTGTGTTTAATTTAATTCGGGGTTTTGAAAATACAAACTCAAATCATGCCGGTTGCACAAAAACTATTCCTGATCTCGTCTGTCACGTTGAACCGATGTAGGCATCTGAATTAAGCAAATTCACTGAGCATTTCCTTTTCACTGTAGCACCTGTGATTAAACAAATATTTTGAACTTGTTCATAAATAACCAGTGACAATTCCCTGAATGTAAAAATGTAAGCTCTTTTTCAAATACTACGCCGTTGCGTTGTCAATCTCGTAAGGTTGCGTTTAAATGTTTTCTAAATATTATGTTCAAATATTAAGAAATGTTTTGTAAAGGCTGGTTTTCTTCCTACTAATAGTTCAAGCGCACCATAATGTAATGAGAGAAAAGGCAGAAAGCTAGATGTGGAAATTATTTGGACTCAATTCTATGACAATAAAAAGTATAGCAGCACCTGTGAAAGTCTTAAATACTGATCTCTTTATTGAGTCGTGCTACTATCAAAAAAATCTCAATCTTACCACTTTGTTCAAAAAAGTCGCTTTTTAAAACTGCCTAAACATTGTGACATTGAATTAACCAGAGACGTGCTTCTTCCTTTTTTATCCCACTCTGTGCACTTCAGCATGGTAGAAGCTAATGACAGTTAGTGAGGAACAAATACTTTTCTTGTCATACATGAAAAGCCAAAGTTATTCCTTCCAATTACAGGAAAACGACATTGCACCTTACAGAACATTCACAGACAATAATATAAAAAGCATACAGTATTCCAAGAAGCACAAACTAATTAGCTGAACGGCCAGGTAGCAGGTGGCTTAGACCCGAGTCCATAGTGTAAGATAACAAACGTTATGACTAGTCACAAAGCCTAGCTCACTATGATAGCTTGACCTGGCATGAGAGTCAAAAGTATCTCATAATAAATGTGAGTGCTTTTTGTACTACCAACAAGAAGAATACTGCAAATTCTGACCAATTAAAATTAGTCTTGCATTTATCTATAACTGACCTGAAATGCACTCTTTAAACACCTACAAATCATAACGGCTGCAATCGAGCCATGCTGAGATCACATCAGTTCCCAGAACTCTCCTGCTTTGTTATATTGCCATCATTCTCCCTTGTAGGAACGACAGAAGTGTGAGTTCATTTAGAAGCAGGTGGAGAGAAAAGACTATGCCAAGTTGATAGGTGTTTGGCTCATTTAGAAGCAGGTGGACAGAACTGCCTGGATAAGCTCCATGCGCTCGATGCCACTCAGTAATGAGGGCACAGCAGGCCAGACCCCATTCAGAGGAACGGGTCCTGCTGATGGCTGACTACCTGCTGTTTCTGCAATGCCCCTCTCTCTTGTCCCAGGAGCTTCATTAGCTCCTGCAGAAGAGACTCTACAGCTGATAGGCAATGAGGGTACTATAAACAGCATCTCCTCTCTAACACACAAACAGAGACAAGCGCTGTTTGTAGAAAGCTCATACAATGTTTCTCTGGAGATCCTCTTTGGCCCTCTTGTTTCCAGTTCTTTTTTTTTTTCTACAATCCAATTTACAGTAGAGAAAACGTTAGCACAGTCCATGAGTTGTCTCATGTGCTCTCATGAAGGGATAATCACACATCTCATGAATGGGGCAAGACCGTTGAGACTTTTCAAATAAAACAAAACAAAAAGGAAATAGCCAGTCTGTTAAAAGAGATTCAATAATAGCCTGAATACAGAATATTTTTAGATTTGAACTGAAATCTCTAATATAAAAAAGCTTTCTGTAATTATTTGCTTATTGCATTTAAGGACTGCTCTAATCTTCTTTCATCAAATCTAAAATAAAACAAAATAACAGACAAACGTCAAACATTATTATATCCCAAAACTCGGCCAAAATCCAATTTTTTTAAAAGCTGCCCTTGATTGGCTAATTTCTGAATGATTGGCAGGGAAAAAGTAGTTATACCTGCCACAAAACAAAGACATTTTTATGCTTTCTTGGTCTGTCTGTCTGTCTATATATCTATCTTGGTAGTCCAGGAAGAACAGTTTCTTTCACTACAATATGCAATCAGCTGAAAAAGATCTCATTAAAGGAGTTAGAGAAGAATTTAATTTACAGATATTTTTCCACTTACCCTCTGGTACCCAAATGTCTCCAGTGTTTTACAATAGAGGTATGGGGTTAACAGAGCTACCAACATGACCACTAACACCATCCAAATAGTTTACTGAAATCATCACACATTTGCCCAAAACTCAAAAAGACAGCACTTAGAGCTCTACTTTAACTGCATTCAGCCTCTATATAGTTATGTATAAAAGCAGTAATGTGTGCATGTCATATAAGAAGCATGCATCCTGTCAGTAGGGGAGAATTAGCTTGGAGATGTTGATTAGTGAAGACAGAATTAAGAGAAAAAACAGTCAATTATTATTCATAAAGTGTTTAATTGTGGTGCAATGCTAATGTAAATATAAGCTTCTGTTACTGGCTGGCTTTATTATCCAAAGAACTAGAATTAGATTTGGTCTAGTAAAGGGGTCGGCAACTGTAAACACTCAAGAGCCATTTGGACCCGTTTCCCACAGAAAAAAAAACAAAGGGAGCCACAAAACCCTTTTGACATCTAAAATGAAGATAACACTGCATATATCATTTTTTTTACCTTTATGGAAAGTATAGAAAAAACTGTAATGTGTTGCATTTATGAAATCAATGAACTGCTACAGAGTAAACGAAATTTTATTTCTGCAAGCAAACAAAATTTTTTTGAACAGTTTGAACTAACCTTAACAAAAAAGATGCTGGGTTGAAGGTTACTTTCAAATAAAATGTCCAATGTCTAAATGAGTCCTCTTCGTATTCATGACATCAAAATTTTAATTTCCCGGCTGCAGCAAACCAAAAATGCGTCTTCTTCTGTGTGTCGGATTTCGCAAGTCTGCAGTTACGACGCATATTTTGAGCGACAAACTAATTAAACACGGTTTATTTTAATGTTACAAGAGCATCATGATCTTAGAATTTAGTATTACATTTTTTTTTTAAACTAACTGACTAAAATAAAATAAATTGAAATTAAATAATTATTCCCCAAATCTACAGGGAGCCGCAGCAGAGGGATGAAAGAGCCACTTGTGGTTCTGGAGCCGCGGGTTGCCGACCCCTGGTCTAGTTTGATCGACTCTAGTGGAAAAGGTAAAGTAGGTTTAGTTTAGTTAATTAAACATGTGGACAGGGTTAAAAATAAAGCTCCACTTCAGAGCCTTGGATGTGCAAGGAGCGTTGAACCTTGAAGATTTGGTTCTTGTCATTAAGTATTACATATTAATGAGTATTTTTATATTGAGTTATACCACCAGTCCTGCAGACTACATCCAAACTTGTGCATGTCCAGTCAGGTAGATGGATGTCAGCTCCGCATGACACACAATTTCCAGCATGTTATCTCGACAGGGCCACATGACAAGGGAGATAAAGCTAGCGAAAATGTCAGTGGTGAAAAGGCTAACATGGATCTTCCAGAGGCCAGCAGCAAAACACCGTTAACTGTCCGACAGTTCGGGTCAGATATATTTAGCAGGATCCGGTGCGGAACTGTCATTTCTGTTAGCTCAATTTCATTTTCTACACTCCCCAATTACTTTCCTGTGGGAAATTTTTTGAGTCAGCCAAACTACATCATTTCTTGGAATTCTTGCTCAACACTGTTCACTAATAAAGCTCTGCAGGGACTAAGCTGTCCATTGGTAGTAGTACGTAAATTAAACCTCTGTGACATTATCTCACCTAACACATGCAATAAAACAGCTACTTAAAGATTCGCATATTAAATCTTACTGAAAATGGAACCTGGCACATTATATTTTGATAAGTTCTTATATATTATCCAATTAAAATGACCACAAAATAGGACGCATGCCAAAACGTGGGGTTATCAGGAGGGTATGCATGTTGTCTGCAGTGTTTAAAATGTACTCTAATTCATAGCACACTATCGCACACTAACATACCACATACCACTGCTGTTCACAGAATAATCCACCACTCAAATAATACATCATTCATGAACTCGAAGGTGTAAGTAAGTGGTAGGAATATCTAATGAAATTAACTGAATTTCATGCAAAACTTAAAAGAAATGATATAAATGGTAATCATGCAACAAACCACAATCTCAAGATGAATTATCAATGTGCATAGCAAAGTGGGTATGCTGTAATGCTGAAAGTTAAACCTTTACAACAGTCTGTTTTGGGTTGTATTCATCCATCTGCCAGTTGCCCCATCCCTGATGCTAAAAAATACCCCACAACATGATGCAGGCACCACCAAACTTCACAATAGGGATGGTAACAGTTAGTTGTTGAGCAGAACCTAGTTTTTGTCATATATAGTCCTTGGATTAAGCCGGCACTTTTTCAGAGCAGAGAATCCTATTCCTCATTTTTTCAGAGTCCTTATTTATTTATTTTATCAACACTATTGCCCGGGGGGGCACAGTGGCTTAATGGTTAGCACGTTTGCCTCACACCTCCAGGGTCGGGGGTTCGATTCCCGCCTCGTGTGTGCGAAGTTTGCATGTTCTCCCCGTGCCTCGGGGGTTTTCTCCGGGTACTCTGGTTTCCTCCCTCGATCCAAAGACATGCATGGTAGGTTGATTGGCATCTCCGGAATATTGTCCGTAGTGTGTGATTGCGTGAGTGAATGAGAGTGTGTGTGTGTGTGTGCCCTGCGATGGGTTGGCATGCCGTCCAGGGTGTATCCTGCCTTGATGCCCAATGACGCCTGAGATAGGCACAGGCTCCCCGTGACCCGAGAAGTTCGGATAAGCGGTAGAAAATGAGTGAGTGAGTGAGTGAGTGAGTGAGTGAGAGAATATTCCCCAGTGGATTATTGATCACATCTCAGACCATCTCTTCTAGCCCAGACACTAAGCTTGGTCAGGTGACATAAGAGTCCTGGTAGCACTAAATGTCTTCCTTTTAATAAACATGTGCTCCTAGGAACTTTCAAAGCTTTAGAAATAACTATTATAAACTTACTCTATCTTAGTTTGCCATAAATTGATTGTGTTGGCCTATAGAGCTTTCCTTAGACTCATGGTTTGGGCTTTGGTTTGATTACATGTACTGTGATTTGTGGGCTTACACACAGATGTGTGCTTTTCTAAACAATCTCTAATCAACTAAATCTGCCACCGGTGGACTCTGGTCAAGTTTTCTAGCCATCTCAACATAATCAAAGCTAACAGGCTGCACCTGAGCTCAGTTTGGCTTGCCTGAGCATAAGGTCTATTTTACTAACTGTTTTGCTTTGTTATTCTGTTGTTATTGGGAAAAAAAAAGTGAAATAAATATGATGTATTTGAAATCAAATCTATAACGCTTAAATGTGTAAAAACTGAAGGGGTCTGAATATTTTACGAAGCAACAGTAGGTACCGGGCCACCCAAGGAACATTAAATTAATTCCATTTTATTTACTGTGGTGTATTTCTCTCGAGTTTGTGCGACTTTCCATGGATGAGAGGTTAACCGGGAGCTGAGAGACGTCACCTAAAGCCGCACCAATACCGTGCTTGCACAAAATATCATGCTATCAGGCCGGGTTTAGGTGACGACTGGAGCTGAGCGGCTGCAAGCGGCAGTGGTGTTGTAGATTTGGTATAAAGAAGGTGTGTATCGCTCTTCTCTCTGTTCACCGGTACTTTCTCATGTTTAACAGTGCTTGGTGTATGTGTATATTGTGTTTGCTCAAATTTAACCCACAAATTAGCAAAAAAAAAGATCTAAAATGATCAAACATTGACCGGTCCGCTGCGAAAAAAAGGTTGGGGACCACTGGTGTAGAAGATTCAGATTGGGCAGCTATGTGGCATACAGTAGTAGATCTGTAGGATCTTTCTTGAACAGATCTAACCTGCAAGTTCCACACAGTTCTAACTAGATTAATTAAATTAACTGTCCAAAAAAAAACCCCCAAAAAAACGGAAGCATAAAATTCCTTCTATTCAGATATTTCAATAAAAAAGGAGCTGGCATAAAAGGAGACCTAATAGCTTAGTTCTGATTATATTAAAAACAGAATCTATTTAACATAAATCTGCCAAAGTGGTTTTACTCTAGATTATATTCATGATTGGTCTCATTTTCATGCCATCCCAAAGGTTTTGCCACCCAGTGATTTTCTTCGTCTGGCTCTCCGAGAGGCCTTTGACCAATCAAGCGCTAATGTCTGTCTACTTTCCTTTTTTGCGCATTCACTTCTCCCATCATTTCACCCTTTTCCCTTGTTCTCTCTTTCTCTTTCAGACAATTACACCAGGCCAGTCTAAGGGCACCAGCCAGACTGAATGACAAGTAATGACACCCTCTGAGAGGCTGTCTTTTCCCAGGGTGCACCATTGTCCAAACTAGGATGTCTGCATCATTACACTGATGTCTCAGCCCCTCTCTGTCTATCGTTTATTGCCCTCCATTTCCTAACTGTGCTGTACTGGACAACCATCCCACTGCATCCGTATATATGGTGGATTGTGATAAGATTAATAGAGGGGAAAGAAATCAACTGAACACACTTAGGGCTCGTTGACAATGTCGGAATCAGTTCTACCAAGTGCCCTGTGATGTGATGATCACAGGCTAAGCAACAGCTGTGTCAATTTCCAGTCCACAAAACCTCTGTAGCTAGCAAACAAACTACGTGAATGCTGGGTAGGCTTTACAGATTACGTTTTAAAACATAAACTCAGAGACAAACTGAACAACCCCAAAAATAATACTGCAAATAATATTTATCTGATTAAATCAATACCATTTGTAGCATAAAAAGCATGCGGCATGAAGACCACTAATCTCAAGTTTGGCCAATGCACAGGGCAGAAACGACTCCCCAGAGCAAGGAACCCTGACGTGATGTAGCCCAAAACTAGATATGAGAACCACATTAACTATGTGCTAAATCTTCATTTAATTTTTTTTTGACAGCACCTTCATGATCATGCTGTGGGCAAGGCTTTCACCTTGAAAGTCATTATTTCTTACCCTCACTTACCCCTCTTTAATCTTACTATATCATTTGTAACTGCAGAAGCACATAACAGGGATGTCAGCTGCAGGACACTGTCTGATTTCAGACCCTGCAAAGTAGTAAATTAGATAGAACCAAATGTTCAAAAGCAGAACCAAAGAAGTAATAATAATAATAATAATAATAATAATAATAATTTTATGTTTTTATTCCACTTGACTCAATGTAGGGTTTGTATAACAGTTGTAAAATCATTTCCCTGAATGTTGTAATGTGTATAATTGTGAATGTGACTAATAACATTTGAATTCGATTTTGAATTTGAGATAATCATGAAGAGCCGGAGTAAAACAAAACATCCTCATCAAATTTTGTTTTACCAGGCTTATTTTTAACCATGAACTAACTATCAACGATCTAAGTTTCTATCCCATTCCATGCTACTTTCTTGTTTGAACCCTTTGGAGTAAGACATTTTAATCGGATCACTCTCTCCAATGGCAAGACAGTCCTATATGATTTTTACTACATATCATACCGTGTATGGTTACGTACAGTATGTGACAAATAAAATGTAAATTTGAATGTAAATTTGACTGTACAGGCTCTGTAGTATAAAGTGCTAAACAAATGAATAAGCCTTGGTCAGTAGGGTAATCAATCAACCAATCAATCAATTAATCGATCAATCGATAAAGCTCCAATGTATTGCTCAACCACTGCGGCAAACGTAGGGCCACTATATGGCCACAAAGGTGTGGACACCTGATCATATCTCCTTTATGTTCCTATTTCTGATGTAGTCCCCACTTTGAAGATGAGCATGTTGAAGATGAAAATAAATGTACAACATACTCTCAGATGTTTCAGTCAGTTTTCTGTTTCCCTGAATCATATGTTTGTAAATGTTTGCCTAGTTGTATGCCTAGTGTTTTACTTTATCTAATGGTTACTTATTTTATTAAGAAATACCTCATCTATCCCTGCATTTGGGTCTGGATTATGTTCCCGTAAAGGTCCCTGTACTGACAACGGAAGCCAGACGTAGGTCTACTGGTAACCTCATAGTGCAGTGATGTGTAAGCGTAGCTTGAATATACAGATCTGGTGAGTTCATGTGCACAAAGTTTTAGTAAACTGGAATGTGATTGCTCCTGCTGCACAAGTTTGTTGATAGTACAGTAAAAGTTCACTTTATATCCCAGTGTGCCCAACTATCAGGTCTTCCTGATAGTTATGCTGTCATAGCTAGTCCTCTCAGAGTCCCCACTTTCACTCTGACAATTCACACCCTTTTAAACCACTGTAGGATAAAAGCATACCTAATAATCTCTTCTCTTTCTCTGTCAAGCTGTACATGCACACCAGCTGCCTGATGTGATGCTGCTGCCAGATCCTCAAACACTTCCTGCGCTATGGCTCCTCTCACCCTGAGGACCTGACTGATTCATCCCGATGCTCCACTTTTGCTCGAAACTGTCTGCACATACAGTACAGTATGACTCACTTTCACCTGATGTGGATGGTCTCGTATGGATACCTAAAGATCTGCATTACCCCCCTCCGTGGCTCCCCCGTGCATTATCAGCTCACTTAGATACTGTAGATTTGTACCTGAGAGTTTCTGCGTTAACAGTAGACATTCATGCACTTCATACTAATGAAAAACATCCTTTAATCTCATAATATCCGAATGATTCCTCTCATGGTCTAGTCCTGTTTCTTCAGGAAACTGGGTCTTTCACCGCTGCCTATGGTTTGCTTTTTAGAGATATGTTTCTATTGTCTGACACTCTGGCTGTTGTGTCTATGGTGATTCTTGGATGTTCTGAATAAATAAAATAAAAGTGCATTGAATGGAATTATTCAATATGTAATCTGGTTTATACAGTGATGCCTACTTTCTTTTTGACATCTTTCCAATAAACATCATGGCTATGAGTGTATTTTTGAGTCAACAATTTAAATCTAACACAATTTTTTTTCCTGCAATGATAATGGATAAATAACTCAATTAAAAAAAGGATTTACACTGAAAGGGTCTTATCACTACTGTCTTATATATAATAAAACATGCCTGCCTTACAAGAAGGCACATAACCCCAGGAAGCTCCATACTGAAGAGTGAAGTGATAGACTCTTGCTTGTTAATGAAATTACAGATAAGCGAGACTCTGGTACAACAGAATCTGAATTGATTAACCTTTTCTGGATCAACAGCACTGCTGAATTTCACTGTGCTTAAAATACTGTTGAGCTGCTAAACAAAAATACTTTATACCCCATATTTCAAGTTGATGACTAATATACAAACGTTATCATGGAATATAATAGTCAGATTAAAGGTGGGGTGCACAATGTTTGAAAGCCAATGTTGACATTTGAAATCACCAAAACAAACACGCCTCTAACCCAAATGGGTGTCACTCCTGTTTTGATAGCTCCGCCCCACACATACATACGTAACCCAGGACACTAATATGGCGAAACCTGCTGGGGCAGCTGGCCGAGGGGATATTTTTATCAATAAATGAACTGAAATGAGTAATACTATGGTACTACAAATGTGTTTTTGTAGTACTGTGTGTTGTGCTGTGAAAGGTTTAGCTCAGTTTCACGTGGAAGATGTTCAGTTCTCTCCAGCGCTGGAAAGCTGATCCTATATTAAAACAGGTCCTACTTCTTGCCTTATCGTAAGCCTTTTTCCGCTTTTTGTTTTTATCCGCCAAGTCAATGTTTCAGTCGCTTTCTGCTAATGTCAGACTGAACACTCTCTCTGCCGCATATTGACAAGACACGCCCCTTTCTGCTTATTGGCTACATGTTTGCTTTGCTTGTCAGCCCGACTCGATATTCTGAAGCATTTCTCAAACAACGTGTACCCCACCTTTAATGTACGAACCATAACTGAGACACTCCTCTGTTTTAGGCGAACTCCACTCTCGTAGTGTGTCATTCTGTATCCTCACTACACACACATGACATAAGTCTGAATACGGTCCTAATCTGCTTCATCGTACAAGGGATGTGATGTGATCTTACTCTAGTTTAATACTGGGTTCTAAATGATGCAATGATGGGTAATTTCCCGCCTGGAAGACTGTTGTGGTGTGGTTTTTCTAGGAAGTACCTCTTCCTACCTGCCAGGCATAAAAGGACTCTTGTACCACAGACAGACAGACAGACAGATAGACAGACAGACAGACAGACAGGCAGACAGACAGACAGACAGACCGAGAGCTAAACAGACAGACAGACAGGCAGACAGACAGACAGACAGACAGACAGACCGAGAGCTAAACATGCAGGCAGACAGACAGACAGACAGACAGACAGACCGAGAGCTAAACAGGCAGGCAGACGGACAGACAGACAGACAGACAGACCGAGAGCTAAACAGGCAGACAGACAGGCAGACAGACAGACAGACAGACAGACAGACAGACCGAGAGCTAAACAGGCAGACAGACAGGCAGACAGACAGGCAGACAGACAGACAGACAGACAGACAGACAGACCGAGAGCTAAACAGGCAGACAGACAGACAGACAGACAGACAGACAGACAGACAGACAGACAGACAGACAGACTGAGAGCTAAACAGGCAGACAGACAGGCAGACAGACAGACAGATAGACAGACAGACAGACAGACCGAGAGCTAAACAGGCAGGCAGACAGGCAGACAAACAGACAGACAGACAGACTGAGAGCTAAACAGGCAGACAGACAGGCAGACAGACAGGCAGACAGATAGATAGAGTTGAACAAGACATTGTCACATATATCACATAAGATGCATAACATCAGCAGGAATAACAGTTTATATACCTAATCCTTCTATTTGATGATTTGCTAACAAAGAAAGTCCTAAAATTGAATCAATTTCTTTAAACAAATGTATAGGATATTTAGTTAGTAGACAATGGAGAAGACATAAAACTCAAGAAAATACAAAGCACTCTTTTTTCAAGGGTTCAGCCATTACTGGCAAGATGTAATGTACAGTAAATACAGTATATGTTTGTGTGTGGGGGTTTTCAACCCTCTCTAAAAGCCGGTGACAAGCCACAGTCAAGCTCATTACAGACCTGCTTTATTAACTGACAGTTAATTTCAGTTCGGTTCTTGGAATTGGACTTGAGACGGTCTCGACATAATCGAACTGCAATTATGCCGGAAACAGAATCCAATCACATTACAGTCGGTCCAGGAAGACAACAAGACTTTAGATCATCAGATGTTCAGAGTTTTAAAGAAAAGCTCTAAAGCAGCTTGCTATCAGAATCACAGAAATCCTCAAGCGTAGAAACAATCTATAGTTCACAAGAGCTTTGAGCATTAGAGACAAGAAATATTCTTCAGACTGCAGTTTCCAGACATTCTCGACATAATGAGGAGGAGAGGTTTGGGCAAAAAACAGTCACACAATATTCCTTTATTTTAAACTGATATACATTTACTGTAAATTGAAAAATACTTTGAGATATTTAGATATCTACTGTATTTATATTACATATATATACTGTATACGAAATCCATTCTTACTGGCAAATATCTGCAATGTACTGTGAAGAAGCTTATTAAAACTTAAATTAAAATCTAGAGCTTATCTATTCTCACAAACCAAACATCTGGGGAGTCTGATAGGTTTCAGGCAACATGCACGATTTCATTCCAAAAAAGTTCTTTTCCCTTTGGAAGCCTTCAGCACAGAAGTGTGTATTAATGTCTGTGCAGACAGACAGGGAAGTGTAGAAAGATATCACTGAGGCCGAGTGTAATCAAAAACAAACAGTGTACAATTAGGCATGTTCATCTGTGGTCTTCGCGATTCTTCGAAAATTGTGCTTTGTGACTTGTGAAAACCCGAGAACAGAGAATACTTCCTCCGACTACAATGTATGCTGAGGGTTTAGTGGTGTGTATGCATCCAGCATACAAGCAAGTGTGTATGTACTGAATGTTAATTAAAGATACCCTGAAAATATAATCAATAATGCAATCCAGTTGCTACCTATTTAAATCCACTGTGTTTGTTAGAAAATAATTGAGTAATACTTTATCTATAGTAACTGTTTTCTCTTAGGGTCATGGTGGACCCTGGAGCCTGCCAATAGATAACAATAAATAATAATAGTTAGTAACAGGTAACAAAAGTGTGTGATATGTAACCCAGGTTCACCACAAGTTTTCACTGTCTACAGTAAATGGTAGCTTATCTGACACGTGGGCATCAGATCTTATGGAGATTTCTAGGCCACTTCTTTAGGTATGTATATAGAAAATGAAGAAAGATGGCATGGTGACATACCAGGTACGGTAGCATTGCCACTTCACATCACTAGGGGTTTAACCCAGAGCTCAGATTGTCTATACAGTGTTGCACACGTGCGTGTGTATGCATGTTCCCCTGGACTGGCTGTATTTCCACTTTGGAAAATAGTTTGGAGGACAGTTTCTGAATCCACTGCAATGCTAATCAGGATAAAGCACTTACTGAAGATGAAAGATTGAATGAATATGAAGACGAAGCACTGAAAAAAGGCTAGGATAAGAACACTATTAATACATATATATATATACAAATATCCACTGACGCTAACTGCAAAACTCGCAGCCTTTTCAGCTCGACAAAATAGCCCCTATTAAAGGTAAGATGAAGATGCCTATAAAGCTATTTACACAGAGGCACCATGTTCTCTACCTTTAACAACAGATACACTGTTATTACAGTGATTAGTAGAGTTCCGTCAGTATATGTTTACACACACACACACACACACACACACACACACACACACACACACACACACACACACACACACACACACACACATGTATACGCTCATATCAGCAATTAAAAACTATTTATTATAGTAAGCTAATAAATACAGGAAATACAGGAAATGTTATAGGAGGAGATTAAGTGCAGTCTTGTTGGCAAAAGGGGGTTGTACAAAGTATTAACATCAGGGGTGCCAATAATTGTGGGACACATGATATTTCAAGTTAGTTTTTTTTCTAAATGTGTGATTTTTTTTTTTTACCACCAAAGTAATGTACTTAAATGAAAGGTTAGAAGTCCACGACCACATCTTAAACAGTAATAATAATAATAATAATAATAATAATAATAATAATAATAATAATAATAATAATAAACAATAATTGTGGAGGGCACTGTATAATACTACTCAATGTTTTTTAGTTCAATCGATCTGATTTTTTTGAGCTAGTACGCTGTCGATTTTTTCAATTAACATCTGTAAAATGAATAGGAGTGCAATAGACGATATACCCAGTTCAGAGGCCATTAACCCAGAGTTTTATAGCCAGGTAATAAAACCTTCCACAAGTCTGTACAAGCACATTATGTTTAAATAAATAAAAAAGGAATCTGCTGGCAAAAAGCTGTATGTGTGTGTCATAACAAACTTGAGCCAAATCCTTATTTATTCTGATTTATCACTGAAGCCTAGTGGTATTACATTATTTCCCTAAGCACAAAACAGTAGAGTAAGGCTGTGCCGGCAGGGTGATACTATTTTGGCCTAATGTATTTTGAAGGCCAGACGATAGCATTCTGGTGGTCGCAGCCGTGTCCTGCTATTAAATACCAAGTCCTGCTAACATTTGTGTCACCAGCCTTTAATCTAATGCTCCCCTGAAGCCCAAACCCAAAGCCTGGTCGAGCCAATTATCATGACTCTACAGCTGACCCTAAAAGAAAGTATGCAGGAGCTCTTAATATTATTGACTGCTGATGAAGTCACTTATGACTTCCTTTACCTCATTGTGTGAGAAAACAGACCTGCAGGATTAATACAGTGGCATTTTACTCTCCATGTGGAGACTTTGTCTCTATGTTATGGGTTTGACTGTACATGAGCTAAACCTGAAATGAGTTCTGGCCCAATTAATTAGCGCACAAAAGCTGAGTCTTAAACACTTAAATGAAGGTCATTTTTGTAGGTGACTTTAAAGACACACAAGATAAAGAGAAGGTCTTTGCTAATTGCACTTGTTGGAATCTTTTTTTTTTTTTTTTTTGGCACCACCAGACATGGTTCCCTAATCACTGATCTGAGAATGCCAGAGCTTGTTTGCTGCAAATGACAATGTGGCCTTGTGTTCTCTGAGCAGAGATTGCTTTGGTAATATGCCACCATATAAAGAGATCAATATGCTTGCTGCTGTTCCAAGCACAATAATTTCAATACCCAGTATGCCTTAATTTATAAGATGTGATTTAGCTGCACACGCACACACATATACACACACACACACACAAAAGCACAACATTCCCCCCACTGTTAAATCATCGATAAGTATTCATAGCTCATTGCAATGGCAGAAACATAAAAGTGGAAGCTTCTGTTCAGCCAACAGTTGGTCTGTCTGTCTGTCTCTTTCTCCACAATAAAAAAGTTCCAACTGCTTTTAAAATTAGTTTGCTTCCCTCCTCTATCAAGACAGACACATAAAACATGCGCAAACCCTTTCTGTACGGCATAGAAGCAAAATAATCTGGAGCTAAATTTCAGCTACACTGAACCTATTCCTAGTGTCCTCTGTAAACATTAATGTAACAATGTAAGAAAACATTTTTCAGAACACTTGTAAAATTGTTTTAAACAAACTGTATGGTATTATAATATCTCAGCAAATACGGTCGTTAAACTCAAGAAACTTTTCCTTTCATCGAAGCATTATTACTTACTCGTTCTGAGCACCATTAACCGAGTCGTTTTAATTAGGCCTAATTAAAGGCACTCATTTCATTTGTTCTTAGTTACTGACAATACAATCTTAACCCTCACTCCTGACACAGTACAGAGTGGTAGTGAGGCTGGTGCAGTGCCCTATGAATTCCATTAACAGTAATTAGAAGATTATAGGGCAACGTTACAGTACACAGCTCTTAATCATTTGAACCTTTTGGGAAGGCTGAAGGTGAACTTACCTAATCTGAAGGAGAGTGGCCCACTGGTGGCACTTCTCACCCACATTGCTAAGAAGAGCAAAGGCGCCCAGGGTGCGAGCATCTTCTATGCCTCCTCATGGGTCCTGGCCCGGGGATGCCCCTTCTCACAGCCACCTGATACAGAAAACACCAACACAGACCATAGTATTGCATGAATACAGCAGGAAATCAGATGAATCAAATTTTCAGACATAAATTCACTATGGCCAGCGTTCATTTCTGTATATATGTTTAGTTACCTATTTAACCTTAAATGATAATCTTTAACCCAGTGAACACAGTGTCCAACGTGGGACGAAACGGAGAAGTGATTTCATTTCATTTAAATGAGATAAACGTACCATTGAGGTAATTTATTTCATTTAGAGTGAGAGCAGCTCATCACTTCAGGGACTGTTGTACATTGATTCATTGTTATCTGCTTGCGCTTATAGAAAGTGGGAAACACAATAAATGCCAAGTGTCAAGCTGCTAGATGGCCGCGCTGCACATTCAGTACAGGGAGTGCTTCCTGAGACATGTTACTACATTATCATCACAGCAGGAAGATGACAGTTAGAAAGCAGACAGAGCCTCAAATCAATCCACTCGAATATAATTGTAGCAAACAACCACGATGTGTGCTCTGGAATACTAAATTAGATGACTTGGATATGACGAGACCTGTACAGTGGACAGTATATATATCTCTGTAAAAGGAATAAAGCAAAACAAAATATTGCTTACTTATGTGATAATGTCCCTTATTACCACTAGTTTAATTCATAATTGCATAATTCATATTCACGGTGGCTTAGTGGTTAGCACATTTGCCTCACACCTCCAGGGTTAGGGGTTCGATTCCCGCCTCTGCCTTGTGTGTGTGAAGATTGCATGTTCTCCCCATGACTCGGGGGTTTGCTCCGGGGGTTTCCTACCCCGGGTCCACAGACATGCATGGTAGGTTGATTAGCATCTCTGGAAAATTGTCCGTAGTGTGTGATTGCGTGAGTGAATGAGAGTGTGTGTGTGTGTGTGCCCTGCGATGGGTTGGCACTCCGTCCAGGGTGTATCCTGCCTTGATGCCCGATGACGCCTGAGATAGGCACAGGCTCCCTGTGACCCAAGAAGTTCGGATAAGCGGTAGAAAATGAATGAATGAATTAATAATTCATATTTTGAGTTTTGAAATAGATTGTAGCACTAAACATGGTTGTAACTGAATATCCATCCATCCATCTATTTTTGGTACTGCTTATCGTACACAGGTCTGCTGGAAGCCTGGAGTCTATCCCAGGGGCTCTATCCCAGGAATATACTGTCACTGTTTGTAGTTTTGGATGCATGCTAGACCTCTAATTGTTAAGTAAGAAAGTTCAAAAGTGGAAATAATTTATTTTTTAAACCCTGCTCACCCGTCACAATCACAAAGCGCTGCCCCAGAATCTGTGGTGGTCCGAAGATAACTATAACTAGAGAGAGCAGGAGCAAGGACTCATATTAGTAGTAGCATTATTTTTCAACATCACTGTGGTATGAGTTTATAACACACAGCCTGCTTGTGGAGTCTACAATTTCTCTTTCTCAGTCAAAACATTTGTTGTTCTGTCATGCCACCAAATCCTGTGAATAAGCAAACAAACGGTCATATACTTCAAAACAAATCTAAAAACCACAGACAAGGCCTTAAACTCTGCCACTGATTTGTCTATATCAGGTGAATAGAGGTTGCCAAGGCTACAATTATCATACAATTATGATTATTATTTATTTTTTCAAACGTTTCAAATATAGCTTGGTGACAAAAAATATCAAAAAAAAAAACAAAAAAAAAAAAGAAACAGATCTGCAAGGCAGTAAGTAGAATAAAATCAAATACTCTCCAGTCTAATTGCTGAGTGCCTTTGTGTAAAATGGTGTGGACAGAGGGAGAGCAGAGACACGCTTGTGACATGGTCCAGACCAAGACCTATATGGATGGTAGTCTCACTCACTCATTTTCTACCGCTTATCCGAACTTCTCGGGTCACGGGGAGCCTGTGCCTATCTCAGGCGTCATCGGGCATCAAGGCAGGATACACCCTGGACGGAGTGCCAACCCATCACAGGGTACACACACACACTCTCATTCACTCACACACTCACACACTGCGGACAATTTTCCAGAGATGCTGATCAACCTACCATGCATGTCTTTGGACCAAGGGAGGAAACCGGAGTACCCGGAGGAAACCCCCGAGGCATGGGGAGAACAAGCAAACTCCACACACACAAGGCAGAGGCGGTAATCGAACCCCGGGCTTGGAGGTGTGAGGCGAATGTGCTACCCACTAAGCCACTGTGATGGATGGTAGTGTGTGACAGATTTAATAAGAGAGAGAGAGAGAGAGAGAGAGAGAGAGAGAGAGAGAGAGAGAGAGAGAGAGAGAGCGAGCGAGCGAGCGAGCGAGCAAGCGAACAGGTATATGGGCTAACAAAATAAAACAAGTCTATGCACTGTTAAAAAAGAATGTAAAATAACAAACATTCGAGTTATCCCAATGACTTACAATTTTTGTTTCCATTCACCAACATGATCCGTTTCGAGACCTCTTACTGTGGTTGTTGTTAGAAAATGTCTGCACATGTACTAAGACTTGCAAATGGCTGTAAGGTATCTTTACTATTATTACCTCAAAGGACAACAACTGGTTTTAATGTTTTGCCAAATTTGAACAACAACAACAACAACAACAACAAAAAAAAAATCACCAAAACTCAACTTCACTTAATGTTATTTTTATTATGTACTGGAAGGTCCAAAACATTCATTACATATTCAGGACTTGGGATCCTGCTTTCTGCACAGATATTACAGATACTAAAGGTTTTGGGACGTCTTCCTTTAACATGCACATGATCTTCAATGACATCTTGTCCTTAATCCGTGTTTAATATTAAACAACTTCAAATCTTCCCACAAGGCTTTCCACAATTTTTAAGAGTGTGTTTATGGGAATTTTTGACCGTTCCCTTAGAACTGCATTTGTGAGGTCAGGCACTGATGGTGTATGAGAAGGCCTGGCTCGCAGTCTCCTCTCTAATTTAGGTTGAGGTCAGGACTCTGTGCAGTCCAGTCAAGTTCCTTCACCCCAAACTTCTTATCCATGTCTTTATGGACACTTGCTTTGTGCATTGGCGTGCAGTCATGTTGGAACAGGAAAGGGCCATCCCCAAACTACATTGTGCCAAGTGCAAAGTTTGGTGGAGGAGGGTTTATGGTGTGAGGCTGTTTTTCAAATACCCCTTTTAATTCCAGTAAAAGGAATTCTTAATGCTTCTGCATACCAAGACATTTTGGACAATTTCATGCTCCTAAATTTTTGGGAACAGTTTGAGGATGAGCACTGCATCCGGTGCTTTGCATTGCACTTTGTGACTCAAGGCTTGGATATAGCTGCTCGTCCATGGAAACCCATAAAGCACTGTTCTTGAGCTAATTTGAAGGCCACGCAAAGTTTGGAGATCTGTAGCTATTGACTCTGCAGGATCTCTGCTGGTTGACACATTTCTACCGGTTTATCATACCTACAGTACAGGTAGCATACTGTACCTATCATACTTTTTTTCTCAATAACATTTGAGTGCCTTGGATTATTGACTTCTAACATGGCTAAGATGTTAGCTGAAAACAATGGGACAGACTTTGTTACTTACAGTTTTTTGTAGTGTCGAATGAAATTCGACTTGGTGCTGGTTATATCGGATAACTTCGTCTTGCAGGCCTTGCATACTGCTGTTCTTCTCTTCTCATCTTGCACAAAATCCCGGTACCCGAACGTAATTATTTTTGGTGTAGCGCCTTCCATGTTTCGTCACGACTGTTAAGGTTTATTAGTTAGTGCATGCCCTCCCTCTGCTTGCCTGCTGCGTCACGTGGTTAGATTACGTTTTTGCGTACGTTCAAAAACTGATTTAAAATAAAAAAAAAGTTATTTGTCTGAGTCAAGTCTCAAGTCATGAATGCCAAGTCAAAGTCAAGTCGAGTCTTTTTTAACATTTATTAAGCAAGTCTCAATTCTCAAATTTGCGACTTAAGTCTGACTCGAGTCAAGTCGAGTCCCCCATCTCCGAATCATTTAACTCAAGTCCGAGTCAAGTCTCAAGTCATGAATGTCAAGTCAAAGTTAAGTCGAGTCTTTATTAATAATTATCAAGCAAGTCTCAAGTCTCAAATTAACGACTTAAGTCTGACTCGAGTCAAGTCATATGACTCGAGTCCCCGATCTCTACCATAAATCAATATCAGATATTTGTAAACACTTGACCATCACAACCATTTGTTGTTTTTTCCCCAAACTGGCACAAAGTTGGAAGTACACACATGTATAGAATGTTTTTATACTGTATATTGTAACAGTCCACATTTCTCATTACTGAAACTAAGAGGCCCAAATGTTCCAGCATGACAATGCACCTGTACACTTCACTCCATGAAGACATGCTTTGTCAAGATTGATGTGGAAGAACTCGAGTGTCCTTCACAGAGAATTGACCTCAACCTCACTGAACACCTTTGGGATGAACCGGAACACTGACTGAACCCCAGACCTCCTCACCTAACATCAGTACCTGACCTCACTAAGGCTCTTGTGGCTGAATGAACACAAATCGTCAGAGTTAGACTCCAAAATCTAGTGGAAAGCCTTCCCAGGAGAGTGGAGGTTATGGGTATTATAACAGCAAAAAGAACTGAATTCTGTAGGTTGTTCAAAAAGCACATACGAGTGTGACGGCCAGGCGTCCACTAAAACCTTTCTGCCATACTTTGATCAAGTTGTGGGGTTCTTAGCTTGCCTTACTTAACATTAGTACAAAAAGCAAGCTGAAAATACCACTACAATAGCAGTATTTTTAATGTCATACCCCTTTTCATGCTTCTCCATCCATGTCACTACAGGAGCTTTTATTTTTGACTAACATTTACATTTACATTTACAGCATTTAGCATACACTCTTATCCAGAGTGATTTTTATTTCAGTTTATACACCTGAGCAATTGAGGGTTAAGGGCCTTGCTCAGGGGCCCAGCAGTGGCAGCTTGGTGGACCTAGGATTCGAACTAATGACCTTCCGATCAGTAGTCGAACACCTTAACCACTGAGCTACAGTACCACATCCCGCAATTTATACATCTGAGCAATTGAGGGTTGAGGGCCTTGCTCAGGGGCCCAGCTGGGGCAGCAGTGGTGGACCTGGGATTTGAACTCATGACCTTCCGGTCAGTAGTCCAACACTTTAACCACTAAGCTACCACATCCCTAACCGAGCAAAAGCAGAAATAAAATGAGTAGAATATGCAAGCAAAGAGATCTGTAGCTTGTAATATATGGAGATTATGTGTGTATATGTACAGTACAAACTATATAATATCACTGAATCATCTGCCTATATTTTTATGCTCACTATGTAAAGGAATTCAGTGATACTGAGAAAAAAGTAGTCACTCCATGAAAAAACTTAATCATTTCGTATCGTCTTTCACAAGTTAGGATAAATTCATTTCTACTACGACTGAATGGGGACATTGATAAGGCATTTGCTTCATATTTTCAGAATCTGCCAATGACAAAGCACCTAAATAGTGAATGGATCAAGTAAACTTTTTGAAATAAATGAAAAAGTGGGGGGGAAATAATAATAATAAAAAAACATGCCTTTAGGGAAATACAGATAAGTACAAGGAATAAAAAGACTGCATAGACTCCTGAATAAACATGAAAAACATCTATTGACCCCTTTTCAATAGCAGCCTGTGGCAGGAAGATAAAATCTTTATACATTAAAAGGAACCTGCTTTACTGCTTTGGGGAAAGACGTCATGTTTTTCAGAGGCAGCAAATTAGTGGTCCCAGCATCACCTCACCTCTTATCACCTAAAATGTCACAATGATTAAACACATGCTGGGATTGTAAAAAAATCTATATATTTATACTTAAAAACCAAGAGGTGGAAACATAAAACTAGAAATAGAGGGATCAATCGAAAGGAGTAAGCTATTTTTAATTTATTGCTGACTACTTAGAGGCTTTTCTAAACCTGCAGCAGCAGAAATTGAAAAATGTGAGAGAAAATGAATGTAGACTCATCAGAAAAGTCTTTACAGAGCTTTTCAGGTGACTAATAAAGATGAAGCGTTGAAAGAAAAAAAGTTTTTTGCTGAGACAAAATGGAGCAGTTCCTCATTCTGGCAGCAGTGGTGTTTCTAGAGACAAAAGTCTTGTCAAAATATCTCTAGAAAGACATCAACTGACATAGAAGAGGTTTGCGTAAAACGTACACTTACGATTTGATTTTTCTTTTGCCGCTAGCTAATTCCGTGCTAAGCCACTGCCACGTTTTGATCTTGCTAAAATAAAGCTTACTAACGTTGTCTTTTTCATGGTTATGTTCCATGGGTCATGGATGGACATGATCATGTTCCTCGGATACTTACCTGTACAAATTTGCCCTCCAGAGATAACACACATGTAAATAAATGGAATATTAGAGTAACAGTGAAATCTACGCTGGTAAATTGGATGTGTTTAGCATTGCTGGTACTATGATTAGCAAACAAGATGCATCTATTTATTTTTTTATTTTTATTTTATATTTTGTATTTTTTTTCCTATTCAGACCCATCAGGCATCTCTCGCATATCCCACGATAATCCTGTGAAGCACGTGAAGCCAATTGACTGCATCTTTTCGACTGCTGCTCATGCAACTTGGTAAAGAAACGCTATCTTCCCTTCTGCAAGCATGAGCTCACAGACACCCATGACTGGTTAGTGTCATGGTGATGAGGGAGAAAGTCAATGGCATTGAGATTATCAGATGCACAATTACACAGCTATTCTTTATTCTGGGTATATATCTCAGATGTTAACAGCGACAAGTTCCTTTTAGCCCCGATGGGAGCTTTTAGCATCCTGTTATCCGACCTGAACTTGCTATTAATCACCAAAAAATAGATGCATGCACACTAATGGCACCAGGAAGTCTTGGGGAAAGCAAAATGGTGTAAACCTCAGGATGGAGTCAGAAAAATAGCAGGGTTATAGAAAGTCCATGGAGTCAAACATAGAGTGTTATTATACACCATTTCTCAATATCATTATACTTGACAGATCAGCATTTCAGCAGAACATTGTAATGTTTTCCAAAAAAAATTCCCAGAGGACAAAATATTGAGTGCAATTTTTCAGTACTGCAAAGAACAAATGTTTTCAAATCACAACAATGCTAAAACCCTAAATGTGTATTTGTTATGCTTTGCTTTAGTAAACTCCTAGCTAAACTCCAAGTTAATCCAGGGATTACCAGGGAATTCTTCACCAGTTCATGACTAGGATTTATGATCCCCAAAGGAAAGCTTATTATCCCTCTGCTGTGGAATTCGGCATTAACGCAGTAAATCAGGAATCAATAGAAATGTTAACAGGAGGAATGAAAAAAAGAAACTTAATTAGGTTTTTACAGAATTTCATGGTGTCTAAGATACCTGCATTATAATAGAAGAGTAAAATGAAATGCAGTTGGTCACACGGGAGGAGTAAAAAACTTTTTTCCTTTGGCAAGAGACGTGCATAAACTTATAAAAATTGTGCTGCAGATCAACACCTAAAAATATCTGCCCAAATGCTTACCTGCCTATCAATTGCCTATCACGCAACTAAATTAACGCAGTTTACCACAGAAATCAGTCACTCGTGCTTTGTGTTAAACATGTCTAAAACAAAGTCTAAAGTGTGGATTCATTTCCAAAGCTACAACAATGAAGCAAATCTACCCCCTCTGAGAGGGTTTTCTCCATAGCTGGAGATACAATAAGCAAGGAAAGGTCTCGTCTTCTCCCAGAGAAAGCGGACATGTGTATTTTTCTTCAGAAAAATTGCTAACTGTTTTGCTAAATTGTAATTCTGGATGTTAAATTTGATGTCGGATTTATTTACATTTAAATTGATATGAATTGAAATGCTCTGTTTAAAATATTTAAAGAGTGATTAATAAACACGAATGGAATTGTTTAAGTATTGTGCATTATTTTTCACATTTCTTTTATCATGAAATCGGAATTAGAACCGGGAAAATTTCTTTTGATACCCAACCCTACTATTCACATAAGTCCATTTTAAATATGAAATTCTATGAAACTCTGACTGCTTTCTAATAATAGTCAGCCTTAATTTCTAAGCTAAATTGTGTCTCAATTATTTTAGGAGCTTAATGGTTAGCATGTTTGTCTCAAACCTCCGAGGTTACCGACCAGTTGGGGGTTTAAATTCCTGCCTCTAGCCTGCATGTGTGGAGTTTGGATGTTCTCCTCGTGCTTTGTGGGCTTCCTCCAGACACTCTGGTTATCTCCTCCAGTCCAAGGACAAGTGTGATAAGCTGACTGGCACATTGTGTGTGAGTATGTGTATGTGTGTGATTATGCCCTGTCGTTCTGTCCAGAGTGTTTTCTGCTTTGTGACCTGAGTCCTCTGGGATAGGCTCCAGGTTCCCTGCGACCCTGTGTAGAATAAGTGGTACAGAAAATGGATGTATGGATGGATGGACCGAATAACTGCTTCAGTCAGTCGCAAAACTTTCCCTGATTTAAACACTGACTCACTGCAAGTGGAGCAAATTTTGGATTTACCAACTCAAACATCAATTCACTGAACAAGAAAAGAGAAAATCACAGGCATGACTGTAAATATTCACTCACTCAAGTAGTGGAAAGCAAGCTGAATACACATTATTCACGTGTCATGTAAACATATAATGTAAAACAAGGATAAATTGAATTGAAAACAATGACTGAAGATGCTTATGGATGTTTATGGGTTTTTTTGTGGACATTAAACAGCACAAAAATTCACAAAAAACTTCACTTGGACATGAGGAGAGCATTTGAACCTCAGACAGTGTTCCAAGTTTTTTACCTTACTTTCTTTTTCTTTTGGTCATGACTGAGAAGATTTCACTGACTCAAGTGAATTGTCTGAGTCGGTAAAAAAGATTCCCAGTGCACTAAATGGTACACTAAAAACTAAAAAACTTTTTGTGTTTTTCCGATATATGATTGGATTTGTGTAGGTAAACAGATATATATCTCTATATCCACTGAATCAGTTAGGATTTTATTTGCTATTATTTTTTGGTAGAGGAAAAGTATATAGTTTTGTCAGTTTGAGTGTGAATATAGGTCTGTTCCCTAAAGCTTAATTTATTCTCATGGAGATGTAAAAGTTGACTTCTCTCAGGATAAGAAAAGACTTCCACTGTTACCTGTTTTAAAAAAAAAAAAAGTCTCCATATATCACCTCTCCCACACTGAAAGGTCAATGCTTTTAATACAATGCAGTCGGTTTGGTTATGCGTGATGTAGCCCAGGTTTAATCTATGCTTGGAAATATGGCTGAAGGCCAAACATCGTTCCACACTCCTGAAATAAACTTAGAGTGCTTTTAAAATATCTTGTGAAATATCTCTGTATTATTGGTAATTATCTGGTGGATCTCTAATTTTAAAAATATACATGTCCATTTCCATAAAATGCTGTATACAGCCTTGCATGATTATGTACATGTACGGTAGTAGAGGTACATACTGTCTGTATCGTCTTTTTAGTGATTCATCACTCTAATGATTCATATTGTATGACTTTAGAAGTGGGAAAGGCTTAAAAGGCCAATATGGTCCTTGGAAAAATGTACAGTAAAGTAAAGTCCCAAGCCCTGTAAACCCTTCTGGTCAAAAAGTTGTATTAGCTGATGTAAGACGTATTGATAGATTGATATACTGATAGAAAGGTCATGAGTTTAAGTCCCAGGGCTACCAATGTGCCACTCCTGGGCATTTGCGTCATATATGGATTCTTTATATAGAAACACCGAACAATTTTGAAGGGTTTGTTATAAGAATCCACAAATTCTTTGAATACAAGTTAGATAGTTCTTTGAATTCTAGAATGGGTTCAGTGTAAAAGGTTTATTGCTCTCTAAAGGTTTTACATAGAACTATTACATTAGGAAAAGATTCGTTTGACCCAGAATTTGGAACATCTTTCTTAGCCAGTGTAGCATGTTTCTTAGTTCAAAGTCTCAAACGTTTATCTTCAAGTTATGGGTGATTAAATGAGTGAATGTGTGAGTCACAAGCATACCATATTACAGCTTGGGAACAGTCTCTCCATTACTTCACCATTACCAGCAGTTCTGACAGAGCAGCTACGCCTAAAACCAGGTGACTTCAGTGAGAAACAAATGACTAATCAATAGCCATGTCCCTGAGAAGATACATGGCAACAGCTCTTCATCGTCTCTTCTTCCATCTACCCAGCACTTTGCTACCTGACACAGCTTTGATTTAAGCCAGACTCTGAGACATTGGCTTTTATTTGCTAACTATAAAATATGTCCTGCTACTGTACATTCCCATAGTTATTGATCACATAAAAGCTCTCTGCTTGTGTCACGGCGAGGCAAAGGCGAATGAGGATCTAAATGCAGTAAAGAGATTTAATGACCAAAAACAAGGAAACAGGTACACAGACAGACAGGTAGGTAGGCAAAACAAGACCGAACACAGCGCTGACTGGAAACAGGACCATTGAAACGACTAGCACCAGGGACGTGAACAAACAGAATATATAGATGACAGGAACCAATGACAAAGCAGAGCCAATCAGAGACAAAGACAACACACCTGGAGGAAAGATTGAGTACAATTAGTGTCCATGGTAACCAAGAAGTGGGCGGAGCAAACAATTAACAACAGGGCAAGGCAGCAGACAGAAACAGGGCAAAAACACAGACAGACTTATTACAGCTTGACACCCATGATGCATGGGTGGGTCCACAATTATATTTCTCACTCTCATATCCTTTCCTTTTTATTCCCTGTATATAGTTTATAATAAATAATGCATATTATATTGGATCCTTACGAATTTACATTGACTTTTTGACAATTTGTCAAGTACCTTTTACCTACTGCATAGCCTGATTTATTTCAGTTTGAATAAATATGCAAACATAAGTAATTCTGTTCATATATTTATATATCTAAAGTCATTAGTACCACGTAGTAGACACGTGTTTAGAAAACTGTAGTCTTTATACCCTGGAAAATGTAAAATGTAGCAAAGTGCTGGACAGTTAGAAGGAAAGGACTTGGGGACATGGCTAAGTCATATGTTCGTCTCTGACGTCACCTGGTTTTGATGTAGCTTCTCTGTCTGCTAATGATGAAACAACAGAGAGCTAACATAATTTGAAAATAAAAAAAATATATAAAAATTTTAAGTTAGAAATATGCTAGACAATTTGTGTTCTGTATAGAATAAAAAAAAATTCTATGTGGAAAAAAACAATAACAACATTTCAAATGGCAGGTTTTATTTTAATGCACCTACTGATATATTATCGTTTCTTTAGCCGCAGCTCTTTCAAAGGGGCTTTTATGATAAGGCTGTAGATAAGAATAATAAACGCATTAAGAAAACGTTTTTCGACAAAGAACGACGGATAATCGTTAATGTACAGAAGCTTTCTGTTCTCAGACATTTATTTAACAGCCTATAGTGTCAGTACTCAGTGTAATCCGTAAGTTTTCACTATGGAACAAAGGATTTTGCTTTTCTAGTCCATCCATTACATGACAGGTTGTAAATTATTTTCTGTTTTACTAAATTTATGAGAGAACAAAGAGTGGTTGATGAGGTTATAACTTGTATACAGTAAGTGATAACAAGAACTATCTGGTTCCCTTTGGTGGGAACTCGGTGCTGTGTCACGGCTTGACGCTATGGGAACGTCTTTTTGTGGAAGTGATGTCTGAAGCTCTGAGTGAAGACGTGCCGATCTATTGGCTCAAGGAGATGCGGTGAAGCAATTTGTACAAGCAGGTATAAGGGCAGCTACATCACACCAGTCTTCAGGAAGCACTACATCACACCAGTCTTCAGGAAGCGCTCTGTGTATGAATTGGTGTTTGTCTAGGCATTTAATTTCACATTCAAACAATTCAAAAGATTTGTGCATCCATGTCCATGCTGTATCTCGGGGTTTGTTCAAGTGAACGCTTGCGCCTTGTGGCTCAGGTCCCACGTCTGGTAAAGCACAGTGTTGACTTGGGTCATGGGGATCAAAAGATGCCCACATAAACCAGGGAACAGACCTCCTGTTGAGGCAGGAGCTGATGCCTGGAGAGTAGCGTTTTCACCCTCAGGTGTTAGAATGCATATGACAAATTTTTGGCCAGATGGAAAAGGATTTGTTTGCCTCCAAGAAGTTGACCCAATGTTACCTATGGTTCTCCATCTCCCCTCCAGGCCATCTGGGGCTGGACACCATGGTACAGACGATAGATAGATAGAAGCCCCCTATGAGCATATGGAGTTAGCCTCTAGAAGATTCTGACCGAAAACAGCTAAACTCTTAGCCTTGATGTCTCTAAAGAGAGTGGGGGACTTGCAGGCCCTGTCAGCTGCCCCCTCCTGCCTGTTAAGGTTCTCAGCACTTACAGTATGCACATCGTTCAAGTGCATTGTGTAAATTCTCTGCTCTGCTAGTCTGCTTTGGCAGCCTCAATACAGGCAGCCCAGTCTCCCAGCGGCACCTACTGTAGTTCACTTGGTAGCGGTGGGTATTTCCTGGGCCTATGAGGCATGTGGCATGTCTTCACCTCTAGGCATTAGTGCTCATTATACTAGAAATATAGCTTCATCCGAGGCCTTGGCTAGAGTTGTTCCTCAGGCTGATTTCTGTGCATTGGCAGGCTGGTCCTATTCACATTTTTATTAAATGTTATAATTTGGACTTGGTGCCAACTCAAGGATCCCACATCCTATGGAGCTAGCTGGTGTTCTGCTCCTGTGCTCTAGTTACCAGTGACTCTCACACGGCCCTGCAGGACAGACATCTCCTGGCGTGCGGGGTGTTGGTATTCGTGTTAACTAATAAATAAATAAATCAAAGAATTAATTAAGTAAGTAAACGAGATGCTGTGTTGCTCCACACGCCTAGCATGCACTTGGGCTTCCTTAAGATATGTAGAAGCTGGAGTGATGTGTTGTAGATGCCCTTATGTGGACTTGCTGGCATGCACTGCTTCATCACATGAGCCAGTGGATTGGTGTGTTTTCACACAAAGCTTCAGACACCGCTTCTGAAAAGAGGAGTCCCCATAGTGTCAAGCTACGTCGCAGCATCTTATTCCCTTTCCAGGGAACATCAGAATCCTGTTACATACGTAAACGAGAGCAAACTAAGACCAGTGAAACTAAGAAATGTTAGCATAAGGTGACATTTATTATAAATGCGCAACTGTAATCATTGGCAACTAGCTCTTTATTTCATAAAACGTCCCTGTTTTCTAAAGAACTAACAGTGTGGTTGATCTCACTGCACAACATTGTGAACACTGTGAACTTCTTGTCAGAAAAGCTGACTAAAACAAAAGTGAACCAGTGGCAGACTAAGATGGTGTTGCCTTTAATTATCCCACAACGGATAATGAAGAAAGTTCACGTCTCCATTATCTCCATTATCAGACAACACACCATAATCCTCAGAATCAGCAATTGCTTTAAGGCTTCCTCTGTGATCATTCTAAAAGGTTACAGTGGATCCTGGGAGACTGACAATAAGAAAACATGGCATGTGTAGTTTCTACATGATAACGGTCCTTTGTGCTAGATTCAATTCACAATCCAATTCAACACTGCACTTAGTTCTTTGAGTGATATGAGAGCATTAGGCACTGGTCAGAATGAGCAGGCTGTGGAAAAAAAGCAGTTTGTACAGGAGAATGCATGCATTCCCTTTTCTCTATGGCCTATGGCTGACCTAACAGATCACCAGCCTATACACCTAATGCTTCAACAATGCACTGTGCTGTCTGAGCAAAAATCAGACATATATCAGCAATTTATTTCCAGCCAGAGCTTTTTTATTTTGCACTCAATAATATCTGGTGATGGGAGGGGAGCACAGTGGCTTAGTGGTTAGCACGTTCGCCTCGCACCTCCAGGGTTGGGGGTTTAATTCCTGCCTCTGCCTTGTGTCTGTGGAGTTTGCATGTTCTCCCCGTGCCTCAAGGGTTTCCTCCGCGTACCCCGGTTTCTTCCCCCGGTCCAAAGGCATGCATGGTAGGTTGATTGGCATCTCTGGAAAATTGTCCGTAGTGTAAGAGTGTGTGTGTGCCATGTGATGGGTTGGCACTCTGTCCAGGGTGTATCCTGCTTTGATGCCCGATGACGCCCGAGATAGGGACAGGCTCCCCGTGACCCGAGAAGTTCGAATAAGTGGTAGAAAATGAATGAATGAATGAATGAATGAATGAATATCTGGTGGTGGACAGACACAGCCACTTATGCCATACCCTTTACTCCATTGGCTCTCTCACATGAACGCTATGCTAGTACTGATATGTCATGTTTACATACAAATATGATTTATTTATTTATCAAATAGGCTTTTAACATATTTCATTCGTAAACCCATAACATTTTCCCAAAGAAGATGCAGCTATTAGTCAGAAATTACTCAGAGTTCCACTGGAGATTTAAAATGTTTACCTATATACATTGTTTTTAAGAATAAACTTGTTTTTTCTTTGTGTGTAATCAGTATTCTGTGATACGTGACAAAATAATTATACAGTATTTGTGTCAGGGAGACTGTTTTGGTTGATAAAGATGGTGACAACTATAGACCTACTTCTACTACTACTACTACTACTACTACTACTACTTCTACTACTACTACTACTACTACTACTACTACTACTACTACTACTACTAATAATAATAATAATAATAAAAACAACAATAAGAAACTGTACTACGGGCATCGATTATCTCCATAGATTACACAGATACATTACATAAATACATTCCCTTTCATTTTCATTGGCTCTACCTTTATTATAAACATAAAACAAGGAAAATAGATTTTCGTGTTTTGCCCAGAGCAGGTGGTCAACATAAACATTAACAACATGCTGCATCAACAAAATATCCCAGTTTCAATTCCATAAAGATAAAATTCTACATGCTGAGTTAATCTGGATTCACACCACAGGCTGTCAGAATCATTTATTGCAATTGGGGTCTATTGTGTATAGGTCATATATGTTATCATGTGTTTTTTTTAACCATTGTATTGTTGCTCGTAAGGGTTTTTTTTACCACGCCCCTGATGTTTTATTTTGAGCCATGAAGCTTGATTACTTTAAGTTGCAGGTTTATAAGGTACACAGATGTTGATGTGGCTTATAAAGTGCCATTGATTTTTGGAGCATCTGTGTGTATTCATGGAAGATGTGAATGGCTGTTAGATGTTACTGGGAACCTAAATCATGTCTTCAGAGCTGAGGTAATCTTTTTTTTTCCTAGCAATACATATATTGTTCAAAAACAAATAAAAAACGTATACCTGGAAACCCTTGTGCTACCCAGCAAGAACTCCATGCCATGTAACTGTATCATACGGTACAGAAACAGTATGCTGTAAAGACAGACACATGGCTGCATTTTGTAAGTTAATATATTTGATTATGAGCCCTGAACCTGGATATAGTGTACGGTAGTCACCTACACACAAAGACCAGCACCATTCATCAAGGACTTCACCCATCCTGGATATCCAGGACATTTGCCATTTGGGAAGAGGTACAGGTTCATCAGCTCTCATATAAACACTAAATTGCAGCTGCTTTATGACTTCCTCAGAGCTAGCACTTTTCCCACAGCAACTCTCCAGTCCCCTATGGCTGTAAAGGACTGAGAACTACTTAAACCAGTCTCATAACCCCCATTGCTGTAAAAACAAACCTGCACTACAGTAAACTAGGTCATTTATTATCAATTTGCAATATAACACCCATGTAAAATATTCATTTCAACAATCAAGCTCAATAAACCTATGTAAAATATTTGGATATATTTTAGTGCAAGTCTTTTTTTTTAGTGTAATTTTTTTTTTTTATATTAAATTAATTATTTCTAATCTCTTTCATTTTAAGTGTCATGTTCAAGTGTCTTTTGTTTCTTTCTAAGAATTTCCACACTATAATTGTATTGTATTGTAAATTGTATTGTATTATATAAACTGACAATAAATTCTTACTAAATGTAAAAATTGTAGAAAAAAAAAAGCTTTTCAACTAATAATATACTTTACTAAACCTTTCTACAGTACCTTTCTAGCCTTGTCTTTTAACAAACACAGCCGTATAAACTGTATAAAGCCTTGGTAGGTAATTGTGCTTTTTTTATGCATTCAAAGATCACACCTTCATCAGGTTATTTCACATGCTGAAGAGAAATGATTCATCCCGATTCTAATCAGTTCAGTTTGAGATTATATACAGATACGTCTGCAGTGTGACATCTTCGAAACAAAGTATTCTATACAAACAACAAGGGACAAAGAATTAAACGTGTTTAAATATCGACACTGAGGCTCGACAATGAAGCTCGTGTTTATCTGACTTCAGGTGACGAGATAGAGATGGATGTGGATAATAATCAAACTCTATTCTCATTGTCGGTCTATAATTCTTACAAATGTGGCAACAGAGTTGTTCCTCCATGAGTAGATTAGGTTGTAAAGGCAGAGGTAAGTGGGGCGTCTTACAGTGGAATTGGAAATCATTAAATGCAATTTTCTCCTTTTCACTTCTGGGGGTAAAGCAGGGTTTAAAACACTAGAACTTGGTGACATTTGAGAAATGTGCAAATAAGACAAGAATGTCAGTTTACAGAAATGTATTTATGACAGATTGTGAAAATCTGATCACGTGAAGAGTTTTCACAGGCTATCACTTATATGTGGAGCTGCATTGTTGTTTTTGTGTACTGTCAGTTGCTTGTCCAATTAGAAAGTGAGTTTTGCCTTCTCTGAATTATTTCTTAAACAGCAGACTTTATCACCCTGCAGGAAGCCTAAGGCTCTCACAGCGTTGCAGTCCAGTACCAGATGAGTCATTATCGTATCAAAATGTCACCCTGTGTCATATAGTTTTTATTAATTTATTCGTTTTTTATGATGCATACTTGAACCTAACTAATTCCACACATGTGATGATATGAATGTTTAAAATTAGGGTGTGTTACAGGGTTAGCACTTTTTCTCCCAGATATGATAAATGTATACAGACTTACTCAAGCCTCAAAAGCTTGTGAAGCAGTATGACAAGCATAGCAATCTTCAACATTCATTCATTCATTCATTCATTCATTCATTTTCTACTGCTTATCCGAACTTCTCGGGTCACGGGGAGCCTGTGCATCAGGCGTCATCGGGCATCAAGGCAGGATACACCCTGGACGGAGTGCCAACCCATCGCAGGGCACACACACACTCTCATTCACTCACACACTACAGACAATTTTCCAGAGATGCCAATCAACCTACCATGCATGTCTTTGGACCGGGGGAGGAAACCGGAGTACCCGGAGGAAACCCCCGAGACACAGGGAGAACATGCAAAGAGTCGGGAATCAACCCCCCAAACCTGGGGGTGTGAGGCGAACATGCTAACCACTAAGCCACCGTGCCCACCCTTAATCTTCAACATGCTAAACAAAAAATAATACATTTTAATAAACAGCAGACTGGCTTCAAGACTGCCCCAGATGACAGGTAAGAGAGAAAAATGTTCAAAAGTGTATTAATAACCCCAGAAATTCCACATCAATTCATTAACCTCACTCAGGCTAACCTCATTATGGATCTACAGTATAAAAAGAACAGATTTCTTTGTAAAATAGTTTCAGAAGCAAACTGAGATTTGGGTTAATCCTTACGATTTAAAGTAAAACCTAACATTATAAACAGGTATAAACTATGCAGAAAAAAACATGTTTATTTATTGCTCAAGGAGTGAAAAGCAATTCCAGGTCATGGCTGGGATTTAACTGACATGTATGGACATGGCAGAGGGTTTGGTCAGCTTTAACTCTCACAAACAATGTTATTTTAGCTAATTTAATACTTTTTATTTCATATACGTTCATATTTTTTGTTGCTAGTCCAATGCTTTGGGGGGCACGGTGGCTTAGTGGTTAGCACGTTCGCCTCACACCTCCAGGGTTGGGGGTTCGATTCCCGCCTCTGCCTTATGTGTGTGGAGTTTGCATGTTCTCCCCGTGCCTCGGGGGTTTCCTCCGGGTACTCCGGTTTCCTCACCGGTCCAAAGACATGCATGGTAGGTTGATTGGCATCTCTGGAAAATTGTCTGTAGTGTGTGAGTGTGTGAGTGAATGAGAGTGTGTGTGCCCTGCCTTGATGCCCGATGACGACTGAGATAGGCACAGGCACCCCGTGACCCGAGAAGTTCAGATAAGCGGTAGAAAATAAATGAATGAATGAATGAATGTTCATGCTTTGCAACTGAAATAATGAAATTAACTTACAAACAATTTAAATGTGGCTTTTACATTATTAAGTTACATTTCACTTATAATAAACTAACAAGAATTGCACTAGAAGCATAATCCCAGGTCCTAAGATCAATCCTGAGCTAAGGTTACGGTCTGTGGAGAGATTCTCATGTTTTCCTCTTATATCCAGTTTCCCCCAACTTCCCAAGAACATGCGTGGTGATGGACTGGCTATGTTAAATTGCTTAGAGTGTGTACATGGTGCCTTGCAATGGCTTGTGTCCCATATTTTCACCCCTGTCATCCCTGACCAGGATAAAGTGCTTACTTACTAAAGATGAATGAATGGGTGGAGAATCACAGAGATGCTTCTAAAGCTTGTAATGGATAAAAAGGAATCATGTCATGCCAATTTATAAGGCTAAAGTGGTCGAACAAACCTTTCTGCCAGCTTGAAAAAATAATATATAAATCCTTGCCATTGGGCTAGGCCAAGATGCTACAAAAAAAATAAAAATAACCTCTTGAATAGGTTTGCTAGCTTAAAATAATTTTATTTTTATTAATTTGTCAGTGAAATTTGGTACAATTCTATCGATAGGGGACAATAACCGTTATAGGCATAGTGATTATATGAAAAAGACGTACAAGATTAGATCCAAAAGGTATAAAATAGATTCAAAAATTCTCCTTTATGTTGTGAAAAATAGATAGTAGATATTGCAGATTAGATAAACATGATTTTTGTCTCTCCTTCTGTCTGCTTGTTGGAGCCGTTCTGAAACGTGTGCCTGTCTATGAAAAGGTAAATAAGAAAAACAATCCCTCATTTGATGAAATGTATGTCGCTGAATTCATTCATGCTTTGCATTCTGATAATAAAGGCAGGTTGTAAAAAAAAGACGGCTGGAAATGCAGATTTGAGTCCGACATAAAAAAGGAAACAAAACATACGCCACACTCAGCTGTAGTCATTCAAAATGTTCTTCTCCAATGAGGAGGATTTCCCAAAATTCAAATAGAATCAATTTTTTTTATCTTACCCAAGGTTTCTCTTTATCTCAGCTCTAAGCAGAAACATTGAACCAAGGTGTGAAGTAATGTGTTTCAGCTCAGAGTTGGTTGTTTCCCCCCAGAGCTTGATGTGGTCTCCTTCGACATGTTCCTTCATACTCCAGGGAGTTTGAGCTACAGCATGATGAATAACACACATCGCTGTGTCACAAATCTTCCTCTACTTCTGAGATGGATTTCAAGCTTTGGCTCGACCAGATTGTTTATGGTTGTTGGCATGTTATAGTGTCTACAATCATTTCTGCAATTATGATTAGGTTTCAGTGGTTGAATGTGAGTCAGAGGTTAACATAAAAAAGCTTGGAACGATCAAATAAGAGCTCACATGAAAAAGGAAAACATGCTTCAGGCATTAAACAACAAATCCTTTAGGACCTGTCAAGACTGATTTAACTGTCAGTTCATTGTCAGGAACTGGTTTATTCTCAAGGTCACTGTGGATCCTTCTAGGTGAGAATACACCCTGGACCAGTCCCACTGCAGAGCTCTGACTGAAACAGGGCACTATACACAGACAGATTCATCACCTTGAAGTAATTTTGAGAACCTACCTGCTCTCAGGAGAGGACCGGCTACCAGCTAAAATGGTGAACCAAAAGAAAATCCATGCTGATTCATGGAAAACATGAAAAAATCCACCAGACCGTATCCCAAGCTCAGAAAATGTATGAACAGGACAGAAATGTGGAAACCAGTTACTACATCGACAAGTGACGTGACATACGGCTAAGTACGGTGACCCATACTCAGAATTTGCTCTCTGCATTTAACTCATCCAAAGTGCACACACACAGCAGTGAACACACACACAAACCGTAAACACACACCCGTAGCAGTGGGCAGCCATTTTTTGCTGCGGCACCCGGGGAGCAGTTGGAGGTTCGGTGCCTTGCTCAAGGGCACCTCAGTCGTGGTATTGCCGGCCCGAGACCCGAACCCACAACCTTAGGGTTAGGAGGCAGACTCTCTAACAATTAGGCCACGACTTCCCAAAACAAATGGCTATCAAAAAAAGGAATACAAATGCACTGCAATTTGTGTGTATAAAGCAATCAGACGCTAGTAACAAAATAAGCAAATCTCTAGTAGTCCAAAGCTCTTCTGGTCAAATCACCCAGAATGCAAATTATATGCATTATAATAATTAGGTGTTTTATATGTTGTTTTCTGTCCAAAAAATGTATACAGAATGGTCAGAAAAAAACAAAAAAACATCCATAGAGAAGCAGTTCTGAGATTTGATACGTATTTTGATGAGAGTGGTCAGAAGAGAACGGGCAGACTTGTTTAAACTGACAGAAATATACAGATCAAGATTCAAATAATAACTGTGTGCAATCGTGGTGAGCAGAAAAGCATCTCTGAATGCATCAAACCTTACGGAATGTTTCACACCGAATGTAAGCACTTTTAATTCAGTTCAATTCAATTCAAATGTATTTGGAAAGTGTTTTTAACAATGGACATCGTCTCAAAGCAGCTTTACAGAACAATAAATATTACAAAAAGTAAAACTTTAACGTTATACAGTACAACGATTAATATTATACAAACGTTTAAAATGAATGTTAGACTTATATTTGAATGTGTTTGTATTTACCCCTAATGAACAGCCTGGGGTGACTGTGGTGATTAAAAACTCCCCTAGATGGAAGAGGAAGAAACCTTGAGAGGAACCAGACACATAAGGGAACCCATCCTCATTTGGGTGACACTGGAACTATAAACTGCTATAAAACCGGAGAGTGTTATTATGTGTAATTTGTTTAGGAGCAAAATGAGCCAAAAGGTTAGCAGACACCTCACCATAACAAGCAGATGTGCTTTTTGAACATCCTATTCCTGTTCTATACAGTAATTACTGTACATCCATCTGTTTTCTGTACTGTTTTTCCCACACAGAGTTGTAAAAAACTCACACACCACACACCCATTCACACACAAAGGACAATTTAGAGATGCCAGTCAGCCTACCGGGCATGACTTTGGACTAGGGGAGGAAACTGGATTACCCAGAATGCAGGGAAAACATGCAAACTCCACACACACAGCAGTGTGATGCATACATGTTAACCACTAAACCACTGTACTCTCCCTAAATAAATAGGTATATATTTACTGTATCTGAGAACTTTTCTCTTATATCTCTGTATTAATCTGCCATTAAAAAAAAATCTTTCAAGCTTTCAAGAAACAAACATTTTAAGTAATCAACCACTTTTCAGGCAAAAGCATAATGCAGATATTCTTACATAGGAGCATGATTAAGAATAAATATGACAGGGTCCAAGAGAACAGTGACAGTTTCACCATAAAACTTGGAAAAACGAGTAATGATCCTTATAATAAATTCTTTATAAAACTGCACGTGTACCTGAAGCATGCCTTATAGAACTGATGCGGTTTAACATTTAAATGTGATCACACTAAATATTGACTTGCTACAGTATGTTGATTGCAATCCAGAAAGTAACTATAGTGAACTTTATTATTTGTAGTACAAAGGAAGCATTGTTTCTACAGACGTTTCCAGATAAACAGGAAATGTGCACAACCTATGTATCCTGCCCATATAAACACCTGTTAAATCATTTAAAAAAGGTTTTAAAACTTTATAATCATACAGACTGCAATCATCACAGACTCCACACACTCTAATAACTGTATGTTCAGCTTTACTGCACAATCAGGCAAGTGTTTCTGCTATCCGGTGGCTAAAACTGAGAGGTTCAGGAAAAGTTTCTTCCTTCTGGACATGTAAATCATAAACATCCCTTAGGACTCTATAAGGACTTATTTACTCCATTGCCATTCCATGTACTGCAACTTAGGCAGTAATAGTATGCAGTGAGAAGTTGTACCTCAAGCAGCGGAAAGTGGTACCTCAAGCAAGGAGAAGTGGTATCTCAAGCAGGGGGAAGTGGTAGCTCACTGGATAAGGTGTTGGACAACTGATTGGAAGGTTGTGAGCTCGAACTCCAAGGTTATCAACTGCCACTCTTGAGGCCCCTGAGCAAGGCCCTTAACCCTCAATTGCTCAGCTGTGTAATTGAGATAAATGTAAGGTGCTCTGGATAAGCACGTTTGCCAAATGCTGTAAATGTTTCCACCTGCGCAATAAATACATCATTTTCCATCCTGTAATGTTTGCACATTCTGATCTGTTAAAACATGTAACCCAATTGCACTTCATGCTACTACACATCACACTGTATTACCTCTTCTTCTTTCTACTCATTCTTTTTTTAACTAGCTTTTTAGATTTCAATTATTTATATCTCGATAAAGGAAAAGCGACCTTTTTTCATTTCACCACAAGTCAAATACAGTGTACATTACAAATAAAAATCTCAAATCTGAATCGTAACATAATGCAACATTTAAGAAACAGCTTTTGTGCCAAATCAGGAATTCTTTACATATTTAAAGACAATTTTCCATGTCTTCAAAACCAGAGTTTTTCTGACTTGGAGACCTCAGTCAGTTCGGATCGGGAAGATCATCTCCAGCACCACCACACTGGGCACTGGAGCCCCCCAGGGCTGCGTGCTCAGTCCACTGCTGTTCACTCTGCTGACTCACGATTGTGCAGCTATGCACAGATCGAACCATATTCGCCGATGACATGACCGTGGTGGGTCTCATCAGCAAGAACGACGAGTCAGCATACAGACAGGAGGTGCAACAGCTAACTGCCTGGTGTAGAGCCAACAACCTTTCTCTGAATGTTGATAAAACAAAAGAGATGGTTGTTGAGCGACAACTCTTTCTTGTTTGTCTTGTCTTGCACTGTTTACACCAGGTTGCACAGTTGCACTTTATGTAGCTAGGACTTCTTACTAAGTCCTTAGCTCTGTCTTTGTTTTATGTAGCACCGGGGTCCTGGAGAAACGTTGTCTCGTATCAATGTGTACTGCAACAGCTACATATGGTTGAAATGACAATAAAAGCTTCTTGACTTGACTTGACAAAGCAAAGCAGAACAGATCCAGATTAATCACGCTGTCATGTTCCTGCTTTGTTGAATTGCAACCATGGGCTGTGAACTCAGTCAGGGTTCGTGTCCAGTGCATGGCAATTATACAAAGGTTAGAAAAGCCTCTCCTCCAGCTGTGAGCATAAAGAGCTATAATTCTGGAACTAAATGTATCTCTCTCTGCAGCAGCAGCTCTAATTTTGATCTAAGTACAGATAGGTGAGGCCGGTAACAAACATTTCCCACAGAGACACCAGGCTGAGAGCTATTAGCATAAAGTTCAGGGTGCACGAGAGAGAGAGAGAGAGAGAGAGAGAGAGAGAGAGAGAGAGAGAGAGAGAGAGAGAGAGAGAGACTAGCTAACCATTTTCATAGCTTCTCAGTAAAGCTAAATATTTCTTGGTTATTCATAAAAACACTTGAATTTTACATAAAAATAAAAAAAAAATAAAATCCAAATCCAATGTTGGCTTTGGCATCTATTTCAGTTAATAAAGTTATGAATCGATTTAATTATAATTTCTTATTTTATTTTAGCAATATGCAGTTAAATAGCATTAGCATGTGGGTTTTCTTTTTTTTTTATTTAGTTCCCTAGTTGCTTTGAGTTTCTCTGGAAATCATGTTAATAACTGATCAAATAAATAGCAAACTGCTCTCGGGTCATATTTTTTTTACCATTTTTCTAGTGCTTACATCGTACAGATCTCAGGAACATATGGTGGAAATACACCCAGGATGAAAAGTTACTCTACTGCAAGGTGCCATGCACACACACAAGCATCTACACACTTATTCACACCTGGGGCAATTTATTTAAGCCACCTACTGGTATTTTTTGGGAGGTGGGACAAAAAAATCCACAGACCATACACTGAAACTCAAATGAGACAGCAAACCGAGCTCAGGATTGAAGCTGGGAACCTGGAGGAGAGAGGCAGCACCACAACCTCTTACACGACCGTTTATAATACTATTACAATATTCAAAACATGCCAACACAAGCGGCTGATAATAAAAGACAGAGTCGCAAATGTACTTGGGCCACATTCTATACTCTTTACTAGTATCATAACTAATTAGGATAATTACATCTGCTGAGCTTAATTGTAAGTCAATTTGGATAAAACTGCCTGCCAAAGCAGAGTGAATGTAAAATTAAATGTGAATGTAAATCATCTCACTCAAGTTTCTGTATTTCTTCCAGTGCCTCTCTGCTTATACTAAAAAGATATCCTACAATCCATGCTCGTTCCATCTCTCAACCGATATCAAGTTCTGGCAGGAAAGCTGCAGATCAGCCACCACAGCTACAGTATACACACTCTGCCAGCCATACCAGACCATGCCGTTTTTTTATTTGATAAGCAGGTGCACAAGTGGATTTGCACTGGAGCAGAAAGGTAACGATCCAGCACTATAGGTAATTGGTTGCGGGGGTTGGGGTTAGCTCTGTAACCAGCCACTAACCTCTAAGGACATCTTCACCCATGGCAGCCTCTGATATTGCCTTACCCGAAGCTGAAGGGAAGCCACTGAACTATTGCCTACCAGTAGATGTGGAGGAAAAGAGGTCTTGTGGTGTCTATCCCCTTGCCCCCTGAACCAATTTCCTTGCTGCCATGCCATTTAAAGAGATGTCCTTTAAGGGTCTTAATAATGACCTTGTGAGATAGCAGCTACGTTTGGCCCACAGCCATGAATACGTGCTCGGTACGGTTCTTCTTTTTTGCCATCCCCTCTATTCACTTCACAAAAAGTACCCAGGTATCTACAGGCTTGTTTTCCGTTTGAGCTTCTGTCCTTCTGGGACTGCCTGGATTTTGCAAAGACGTTCTAAGTCCCCATAGGGATTTAAACATTCCTGCTAACCGTGTAAAGTCATTGTCACAATCCACTTAGAGAAGAAACCACATTTCCACAAGTCCAAGCATGTATTGCTTCATGACTTAGTCTTTGGTGTTGCAATTAATTTAGAATCATTTGATACTGCTAACATGTCACTGTATCATGTATCTAGAAGACATGGCTAAATAGATTTGCTGTTGCAGTTGCAAGAAGTTTAAAAACCCTCTGAAATCACCTACATTTCTTAGATTTATGAGCATTCATTCAACTGCTCATGAAATGTGGGCTGACCTTCATCCAAGGCAAAGTCTTAATAACAGACAAACACAAACTAATAACACACAGCTGTACTTTTTATGTTACTACTGAAGATACTGATTACAACTTCACAACTCTGGCTGCAAAAATGATTCGTTAAAGTAAATGCTGGTAAAAACCTAAATTCATTAACATTCATCAAAGTTTTCCCGGAGCAGATAAAACATCCACAACAGTGAAGAGAAATGTGTACGCAACAAATATAAGTCATCTTCAGTGATCTTCAGGTCAAGCCATAGTGTCAGACTTTGGTTACTGAGGTTATAGTGATTGTTAGATTGAAGTAGACATAGCATTAATAAATATATCAGTGTAATGTGAGTATGTCTTGTTGACTATAGGTGTGAAAGCATTTGTGAAATGACTCATTATACAGTAGCATATATGAACACCAATATTCACAGACATGCTGCAAATGCAGGTCTTGCCAGTAGCTCTTTATTTTTTCGCTGCTTAATTCAGGGCTACAACCCCTGATATTTAATAAGGTTTTTACAAATAATTTGAACAAATGATGAATTAACTGCTGAAAACATCCATTGCCACTAATCAAAGCACACAAAACAGGATAAAAAACAATCAGCTTATCTGTCATCATCAGTATTATTACCGATCACGTCTGGGTGCTTTACTTTATAAAGCCTCATGTTATATTAAGCCGTACACTTTTGACCCTCAATATGGACAAAGCAGATAAAACTATTCATCTTCCGACAAATTAATACAGCTTAAAAAGGCTGAACTATATAGTGCTATCATGTAGCCACATCATGGAGAATATTTAAACTGGTGTACAAGTTATAGAGCAATAAAATTAATAATAGAGTTTCTTACATTACTTCCAGATAGAAAAGCATGTGACTAATAAAAAAGCTCAACGAAGAGGCACAGTGTTCTAACGTAAATTAGTGAGCTTTATTAAGACCAGTAGTTCAAAATAATTCATTAAAACTACTACAGATGAAATCACATTTCAATCACTCACAATCACTCAAACCTTTCTAGTCAAAAATGTACTTTCCAATTTTTTTTTTTCATTTAAAACAGAAATAATTAGCCATGTCACTGGATGCATGTGAATTAAATCATGTCAATAAATTTACATTTACAGCATTTGGCAGATGCCCTTATCCAGAGCGACGTACAAAAGTGCTTTTAAGTCTCTATCATTGAATACGTTATCTCTGGTTCACTAGGTTACAGACTTAAGATACCATGAGCCTAAAACACTGTTTGGTGCCAGAACAGTAAAGAGTCTTGTTGTATACTTACCTCTTACCCTAAGAGAGTTTGGGATCAGTCGAGCAGTGCTGGTAGCTCTGAGGGTGCAAGTGTGAGGAGTGATGAGGGCTTTGAGGTAAGAGGGGGCTGGACCATTTTTGGCTTCCACTGTACTGCTTATCCTATACAGGGTCTCGGGCAGCCTGGAGTCCATCCTTTGGGATGGACACAAGGCAGAGTACACCAAAGACAGGGTGCCAGTCTACATAATCACGCAAACACAACACCAACAATTTAGAAATGGCAGAAAACCAGAGTACAGAAAGTTAATCTAGCATGGGGATATCATTCAAACTCTAGACATGTAGGACCAAGGAAGGTTCTGCTAAGTCTGCTAACCATGAAGCCACAGTGCCCCCTAAAATTAATATATGACATTAATATTGATCATTGTATTGAAAAATGTATTCTCAAATATTTCTGCAAAGAACAAATTCTAAGCTAGATATGCTGCTAGATCAGCCAAGCTGTGATCTGTCCTCAATCTCCTCTACCATTCGGCAGCATTTGACGCAGTCAACCGCAAGACTCTCATCCAACCTCAGGAGACTTGGAATCCGTGGGGCAGCATGGCAATGGTTTGCTTCCTCCCTGGATGGTTATCAGGTAAGATGGAGGGGATCAAAATCTGCTTCATGCAGACTCTCCACTGGTGTCCCACAAGGCTCAGTAAAAAATACTCTCCTTTCCTCCCTCTATACTCACTCTTTTGTTATATCCTCACTTGGGTTCTCTTACCACTGCTATGCTGAAGACACTCAACTCATCTTTCCCCTTCTTTCCTCAGATACCACGGCTTCTGCTCGAATCTCAGCATGTCTGGCAGACTTATCTGTTGTATAAGGCGTCTGCCAAATGCTGAATATGTAAATGTAAATGTAAATGTAAATATCATCATGGATTATGGCTCACCAGTTGAAACTCAATCCCAGCAAAACTGAACTGCTGGTCATCCTAAGTGATTCATCCCCAGGCCAGGATCTTGCAAAATCCCTGCACAGCTCTCTGGAGATGCAATAGCCTAGTGTTTAAGGTCTTGGATTACCAATTGGTGGGTTGTGAGTTCAGGTCCCAGTCCACCAAGCTGCCAAAGCTGGGCCTCTAAACAAGATCCTTAGCCCTCCATTGCTCAGTTGTCTTAATGTATGGTTGCCAAAATAGGGTAACCATGGACAGTCAACTGTCCTTTTCCTTGCATGTTGCTCTTCGTTGCTCTAGATAAGAGCGTCTGCCAAATAAATGTAATTAAAGCCTTTTTTTTTCTGAACAGGGCAAATCTGTTCCTTTTCAGAATTTTTATTAGCCTCAGCATAAATAATAAACAAAAAATAAGTCAATAATTTGAACAGAACAGTGTTTAGGTAAACTCAAAAATCCCTTATCAGTTTGTTTTTCAAGGAAGCAAACAAAATCTGATTAACATTTACCAAATTTCACAGACTTTATCAAAGAGACAATGCATCATTTATGTGATGTGACCCATACTCAGAATTTGTTCTCTGTATTTAACCCATCCAAAGTGCACACACACACCTGGAGCAGTGGGCAGCCTTTTATGCTACGGCGCCCGGGCAGCAGTTGGGGGGGGGGGGGTTCGGTGCCTTGATCAATGGCACCTCAGTCGTGGCTGGCCCGAGACTCGAACTCACAACCTTCGGGTTGAGAGTCAGACTCTCTAACCATTAGGCCACGACTTCCAGATATACACTCCCAACAACCACCAGCACACCAGCGCTCACAGCCGCCATTTTTCTAATTGTGTTCACTTGTGTTTAATTGCGTACTGTATGTGCATCCTACTACCAAGTGTCTGCCTTTGTGATCCTAAAGTTTACATTTTATTGATAATTTGCATTTCAATCAGCTACATCAGGAAACATTTCACTGAGCTAGACCTTTTTCTACAGATGAAAAAAATAACTATATAAACTTTGAAGTCTGACAGCACACTGTGTATGATTGTGAGGATCCTATTTACACTGCAACCCAAGCTGAAGCGGTTCGTTTATTCTCTTAGCCTATTTGCTGTTGTGCAACATTGTGTATCATTTTTTACCTACTGCAAACCTGGTATCTGTCACTTTGTACCTCTGTTCCTGCAGAATCTGAAAATGACAATTTTCTCTGCTGGAGTCAAAGCTGATACCAATAAAAACAGAAACACAGAATAGTCAGAAAAATGGTAAGGATGGTCAGAAAAATGTTTCAAAAAAATAAATTCTAAAGCTTATAACATTTATTCGGTCTATGTTTTAAAAGAAGTCAGCATCAATTAAAAAATTACAACACATCATTTTAAATCTGGATAAATAATTGGTGTAAATATCAGAATTTCGGCTTCACGTCTGAATAGACAACCGCCAGCATGTTATTTAGGCTTTTGGTTCAAGGACTCGTCAAGGACTTTATTTTATTTATGGATTTATGGATGGGAGCCGTCTTTGGTTTAAGAAGGTGTTGATTGCATACCTTATGCTGTTTATACTTATGCTGTTTAAAGTGTATGCCTCATGTTTAACTAGTATTCATTTACTAATTCTAAGTATTAACTAATACTAAATGAAATACAGTCTGTTAACTGGAGAACCTTTGTACGAGTTTCATGGGAAATGGTTACTCTTTACGATTAACTCTAATTTTTAACATTATTTCATGTGAGGCAAAAAAAAATTTAACATCCGCACACACACACACACACACACACACACACACACACACACACACACACACACACACACACACACACACACACACATACACCTTAGTAAAAAAAAAAATGGCATGATACATGGGATACTAATATCTATCCACAGAGCTGCTGGAAATCAGATTAGCTGTAGGAAATGTTGGTGAATTGCACAGTTTGCTTGTGCCTTGGTCATCCATCCATCCATCCATCCATCCATCCATCCATCCATCCATCCATCCATCTATCTATCTATCTATCTATCTATCTATCTATCTATCTATCTATCTATCTATCTATCTATCTATCTATCTATCTATCTATCTATCTATCTATCAGGTGAGGTTAAGTGCCTTGCTCAAGGACCCAACATAGGTGCCAAAAGCTGCTGAGACATCTATGTTGGGTCCTTGAACAAGGCCCTTAACCTCACCTGCCCCAGGGCCACTGCACGATGGCTGACCCTGCGCTCAGACCCCTCATTATAGCCTGGGATATGTGGAAACAGGGAAGTCGTGGCCTAATGGTTAGAGAGTTTGACTCCTAACCCTAAGGTTGTGGGTTCGAGTCTCGGGCCTGCAACGACCGAGGTGCCCTTGAGCAAGTCACCCCCATCCCCCCACCCCCCCCCCCACCCCCCACCCCCCAAATGCTCCACAGTCACCGCAGTATAAATGGCTGCCCACTGCTCCGGGTGTCTGTTCATGGGGTGTGTGTGTTCACTGCTGTGTGTGTGCACTTTGGATGGGTTAAATGCAGAGAACATATTCTGAGTAGGGGTCACCGTACTTAGCCGTATGTCACATCTCTCTCTCTCTCTCTCTCTCTCTCTCTCTCTCCATTAACCAAATATTCTTGAATGAGCTGATTTGACTTTGAGGAGTTTATATATAATACCTCCTTCATACCCTGGTGTTATTTCATACTATAAGCAGACTCAGTGTAAACTGTGTCCTCTAAATGTGTAAATAACATCCTGTGTTAGCATGATTTAGTGATTTTTTTCCTGCTCCCAATACACCTAATTTAGCTACTTAACTAATTTGCTGTAATGAGTGTGTTAGAGCAGAGAAAACACTCAGGACAGGGACTGATCCAGACCCAGACCTGGAAACTTGTGGACTATGTGAAGTGGCTAAGCCGTTCTTTTTTAAGCATTGAATATTTTTGACTCCTGGTGACTGTTCTCACTGCAACTTTTAGTTATTTTACCCAGGAATGTGTGATACCTCACAGGGAATCTTCACCTCGCTAAATCACACTTTTACAGGCTCCGCCCTCTATTTAATGGATTGACCACGCCCCTTCCTCCACAGTATAGTCCTCTATAATAGTAATTCTATTTCGAGAATAAAAAAAACACACTATTAGAATAAACCATTCTTGAATGCAAATAATAATTCACTTCCTACTAAGAGAACTATTAGGCTCAACATAACGTCTAATAAAATATTATATCTATCAGGTCTGTTTTTGTATATATGAAATGAATGATCTGTCTCTATCCTGTTTTTGAGTAATGTTGAGTTCAGATTGCTGGTGTACAGGTCAACAGCTCGGAGTGACAACAAGTCATCCTACTGAGGGACGCTCATTAAACTGACAGAGTCATGGAGGGACAAGATGCCAGAGGATCCATCATTTTCAATGACATGTGTGGACGACATGACGACATGACATGGAAAGGACATATCCGATGGAAAGTTTTAAATGAAAGTAGGCGTACCGCTTCGGCAGGACACATACTGTATATAACCCACACTCGAGAGACCTAAAGCATGTAGAAATACTTTTGCGGATTGTATTTCTCAATTTTTTGTGAATAACGAATTAAAAAATTGTAAAATAAATAATTAAATAATTAAATAAATAAATCCTATAAGGTTAGACTTGCTTTTCTAGTTAATTCAAGACAGCTTTTGGCTACCAAAAGGCAAATGTTCTTGATAAGCAAAATAAATGACATAAATATAAGCCAAAACAAACACTCCACCTCAATAAAACAATTACCAAGAGAATTTGTGTACTTATGTTGCTGCTTAGAAATGTATTTCAGGAAAGGCAAAGAGAACCAATTACAAAAATACCAATGTGTGTGTGTGTGTGTGTGTGTGTGTGTGTGTGTGTGTGTGTGTGTGTGTGTGTGTGTGTGTGTGTGTGTGTGTGTGTGTAAGAGCTGTGGTGTGAAATCTGTTTTATCCCCTTTTTCCCCCCTTCTGAGAGCTTTATATTTCCATCTTATTATTAAACATCTTTGACTTTCCATTTGTGGTGTTCAAACTGAGTGGAAACCAGTGACCAGGCTGATCATTGTAATAGACTTTAGTTCACATCAAGCTTTTCACAAAAATAGTGCTACAAAACAATTTATTCAAAAAGAGTTGCATGAAGATTTCATCCGTTCTTTATTATACTAACAAACATGAAGCCTAGTGAATGTAGGAAGCAAATAGGAAAAAAATAACCCACATAAAAGTTCAAGTGTTTGCTCGTTAAAAGAAGATTTTGGATCATCCAAAAGCGATGTATGAATGAAATCCAAAGCAATGTAAAAAAAAAAAAAAAACTGAAAAGAAGGTAGATATTTTTTTACTTCCTCGATTATGTAACATATTTTTAAATCAAAGGGCCGTGCAACATTGGCAGCTGACAAATTACACTGGAGCGTTAACACAAGTTTGGGCATGATACTAATATGGATTTTCATAAACACATTATCAGTGATATGCATGACAGCTCTTGAAAATTAGTCAAGACCTCCGCTTTCAGTGCTGGAAGGTAGAGACTGATGGGAAGAGAGAAACCTCACTTTTATGATGAGGGTCTCTGTTGCAGTAATATAAATCTAGATCAATATGTCCACTGAGAGAGATGAGACTGCATTAGAAAACACTGGCGCTGTCGTATATGCCCCCCTGCTCTGTCTTTTGATCTGTCCCCTGCAGAAGAACAGGAATACGGCCACACAGAGAGGGGCTTATGAAAGAGGCGGGGGTGTTTATTAGGGGGCTATAAGGTGTGAGTCCCTTTCAGTAAGACCCTACACAACACAAACACCCCCATAGCACGCCACAGCACTGTCTGGAAAAATACATGATCAAACACGGTTACAGAAATTCACAGATTCAGCTTAGTACCTCACTGATAATAAGCTTAATAAGATTGAAGATTGTGTGAAGGACATCAGACGGTGGATGCTTACTATCTTCCTTCTGCTTACTGTAACTCTCAAAGGTAGCCTTCTTTCATCTCAGAAATATTGCTAAGATAAGAAATATGATATCATTACATGATGCAGAAACACTAGTTCATGCATTTCTTTCCTCTAGATTGGATGACTGTGATGCTATACTGTCTGGATGTTCCAGTACAAGCATAAACATGCTCTGGGTAGTCCAGAACAAAGCAACTAGTCCTAACTAGAACCAGACGATATGAACACATCACCCCTACTGTATGTTATCCACATTGCATTGACTCCCAGTCAAGTTCACATCGGTTATAAAATACGATTACTAACCTAAACGTACTTAATGGTCACAGGCCACAGTACCTGAGCGATCTGTTGTTTTTTTAATGATCCGTCACGCCTACTTCGATCAAAAGGTGCAGGCTATTTGTTAGTACCTCAAGTTAAAATGGCTACAGTAGGAGGGATAGCTTTTTATCAAAGAGCCGCACAGTTATGGAACAGCCTTCCAATTAGTGATCTAGGATCCGAGTCCAAGCTTATAAAAAAAACATCAGTTTGTTTCTCCTGGTTGTTGACACTGAGTGTGTGTAAAGATCGGCTACTGTAAATCTTAACTAACTGTATAATTAACACGTTTATAAATGAAATAATCTGTTGAGTCGAAACTAATTAATTTGCATCACATTTACATCGTTTAGCAGATGCCCCTATCCAAAGTGACTTACTGTACAGAAGTGCACTGTGGTCTCAGAAGCACATCATCATGCTAGTTCACTAGCTCTAAAATTCGTTGAAACACGCAAAACTACAAAAACTGAAACAAGCCGACACAAAACCATAAATTAACATGAATAAAACTAGACGTTCAATTATGACAAAGAAATGCCAGCGTATAAACAGAAGACGTGTTGGTCTGCCTGCGCATAGCCGTAAGCCATAAACAAATGCCTCGGCTGAGAGAGGATTTAGTAAAGGAATGGATGTTTAAAGACAATTCTTTTTATTTATTTTTTTCAGAGGATGAAAGTCGGCTTATAAATTGGTTCTGTTTGCTGCTGCATCCTCTTTTAATGTTGTGCAACACTTCCAGTATTTCGGCTCGAGAAACCTTAACCATTTAAAAAAAAATAATAAAATAGATCTTTAGAGCTTCGAGCTTGGACTTTTCTGGACATTTCTACACAACACACAATACATCAGCCAGATGTTTGCATATAATTTAATGATCGTACACATCTGCACTATTCGTATTAGTCTTATATACCAATGAATTTGATGCCTTTCTTATCACCACATATACATTACAGTATAGTGGAATTCTTTTCTTTGCATATCCCGACTGTGGAGGTTGTGTTCGGAGCACAGGGGCAGCTATGATACAGTGCCCTTGGAGCAGTGAGGGTTAAGGGCCTTGCTCAATTGCTCAGCAGTGACTGCCTGGCAGTGCTGGTGCTTGAACCCTAACCTTCTGATCAACAACCCAGAGCCTTAACCACTTGATCCATGGCTTCTTCAAGCGATATTATATATATATATATATAATGTATTATGTTTTTATTCTACTTTTTATGATGCAGGCAGACAAAAAGCATTTCACCTCTTGCATTGTGTATGCTTGTGAATGTAAGAAATAAGAATTGAATTTGAGATGCTAGGTTTTCTGACAATGTTCTTGTCACCTCCTAATTTACAACCAAATAACCTTTTCTGTAATTTCGACTTTTTTCAGTTAATGGTACACTGCAAAATATGTTGCCAGCATAGAATATATATAGAATAGATATTTTTACCATTTACTAGTCTTTCCGTATTCGTCTGAGCCACTGACCTTTTATAAAGCTTTCTGGTTGTCACTAAATGCAAATAAGAAACCAAGCATTTCGTAAACTTTTAGTTTAGTAAAATTTGTTGGTTTGGCTTATCCAAACATTTACACAACTTTACAAAATAATGCCCAATGTTACCTTTTTTTAAAAAAAATAAATAAATAAAACATTGGTGCAATAAATAAATAAATAAATAAGTAAATAAGTAAGTAAGTAAGTAAGTAAGTAAATAAATAAATAAATAAATAAATAAATAAATAAATAAAACAAAACAAAACCTCGGTTTATTAAAACCTTACCTAGCATTTATTACACCAACCGTTACTGCATACAGTAACTACCTAGGTTAGAAATAAATTTCTTCATACAACTCTATATGATGTTAAATGACCACTTAATCTATGGCAGATTGTTGAACACTTAATCTATACACACATAACCTTGTATTTTTTTTTTGTACTGTATTGTATGTAATTTTTTTTTACCATTGAATGATGCCCTAGGGGCACGGTGGCTTAGTGGTTAGTTTCCTCCGAGTACTCCGGTTTCCTCCCCCGGTCCAAAGACATGCATGGTAGGTTGATTGGCATTACCCGTGACCCGAGGTAGTTCGGATAAGCGGTAGAAAATGAATGAATGAAGGAATGAATGATGCCCTCAGACAGAATTCGAAAAAACAAGAATACAGAATTTGTACTGCTCACATATTGCATTCAATCATATCACCTATTATTAGAATTCACAACTGCTGTGCTTGCAAACAAGTTCTTAATTAGACCACAGCCTAAGAATATAAAATGTTTAATGCAGTTAATTACAAGAGATATGCCTTTATTAGAAAAGCAGTTGGAATTTCAATAATCGAAAGGCAAATCGAAAGGGAAATTATCTTTAAAATGTTTGTGTCATTATAATAATAATAATAATAATAATAATAATAATAATAATAATAATAATAATAATAATTCAGGGGGCACGGTGGCTTAGTGGTTAGCACGTTTGCCTCACACCTCTAGGGTTGGGGGTTCGATTCCTGCCTCTGCCTTGTGTGTGTGGAGTTTGCATGTTCTCCCCGTGCCTCGGGGGGTTTCCTCTGGGTACACCGGTTTCCCTCCCTGGTCCAAAGACATGCATGGTAGGTTGATTGGCATCTCCGGAAAATTGTCCGTAGTGTGTGAGTGAATGAGAGAGAGTGTGAGAGCACTGTTCCTACTACAGCACGGATGATTTTATAAAGAAAAAAGAAAACATTCCAAGAAAATCACCCCTTAAATGAAAAGGGATTCCACTAGCAATTTAACCAGACCAGTGTTGAATTGCAGAACCCTGAATTAAATCTTAAAAATAAGTTAGATAGGATACAACATAATTGAAGTGCATGGTTTGAAGGCGTGTGTTTGATAGAAACTTGACTAATCTGCAAGAGAATGAAAAAAGTAACTTTTGTATTTAAACCAAGTAATGAGGCTGTAGATTTATTAGCCAAGTAATAATGAGTCGAAGGCAGACAGCTCAAGCTCATCAGCTCAGGCACTCTGCATGATAGGGTTTGATGGGCCTCCTGTTGCAGCTGGAGTAAATGTTAAGATATTATCACAGTTCTTTCTGTTGAGCTCTCTTTAGTCTTTGTAAAAGAGAAGTTTTTTTTTCTGGCTGGAGAAGAGCTGCCACTCTAGAAGTAAGGTACAGTAGGTAAATTAAGATAGGGTAGGTTATGGTTAAAGAGGGTGGGTTGGTGGGTGGAACATCCATGTACATGCTGGTTTTCAGACATTTAATGAAAGGTATCGCTGGTAGGTTTATTCTTTAAGAAGGAGATAAGGAATATATTTTATATTTCAAGAGATGCTACAGTATCTGTATAACCTCAATGGTAAAATTAAATCAGATTTTTACAAATCAATAGTATATCATCGCATGCATATAGACATACACATGAACTGTCTTGGGATAGAGCCCCTGAGGTCTCGGCAGCAGAAAGCAGAAAGCCATTAAAGGGAAATCTACAGCTTATATGATGAGGTCATGTTTGATTGGATCACCTTGTAACCGTGTGTCTAGAATATGGGAATGAATTCTATCCTACTTTCCGGGTTCAGATCAACAGACTGGAAAAAAGGTACTCCGGTCTATGTGTAGAATCTTGGAAACCAAAAAAAATAAAAAAAACTAGATAAATTCAAATCACAATCCAAACAGAAAGGTTATTAAAGAGTTAAGGCCAATAATCAATCACGGATAACCTTGCAAGACCAAACTAAGACCTTAACCCATGAGCTCAATCCACACGAGAGTATCTATTTTTCTCACTACTAAGTCCATCATAGGCTGTGATTCTGAAAAGAGATTTCTTTAATCCATAGACAATTTCTTGACCCAAAAAGCTCATTGTGTCATGGTACTGAATGTTTCAAAAAGAAGTTTAATGATCCAAACAGGAAGCAACCTTCAATATTCGGAAAGTTGTGGCCAGAAAGGTGTCAGAAAGATATCAGACTCCATACCACATTGGCAGAGCTTCAGCTTGAGATTACAACAAGGCAAACAAACAAATAGCATATACTGTACATGAGGAAATGATAAACTGAGACTAGATTTTGAACAGTTTTTGATAGTTAGAAGGTTGTGAGTTCAAATTCCAGAGCCTCCAAGCTGCCACTGCTGGGCCCTTGAGCAAGGCCCCGAACTCTCAGTCGAGGGCTGTAACTGTAACAAAGGGTCTCTGCCAAATGCCATAAATGTACTGTAGTACATTCAGTGACTTGGCAAGACTTCACAAAGTGTTCAGACAAATATAAGTCCTTAAAGATCGACTGTAAATGAGGTGTGAGTCGTTGAGTTCAGAGTCAATATTCAGGTGATGATGTCACACCTTATCTTTTCCTCATTTCGATCATTAAAATGACTCTTCCTGGGAAGTTTTGTGTTTATGAGTTGGGAAGTTGTAATCCCAATGTCAGGCATGTTCAAGTCACTCTGGTTGGAGCAAAAAAAAAACAAATGAACCATCTCTTAATGAAAATAATACAGCAAGGTTGTTTTTTTTTTTTTTTTTAACTCTTCTGGACAAGGAAGAAGTATGAATGCATGTCAGATGTGTTTTGCTTTCTTATGTTTAGAATCGACGATATGAAGCTGATGTAAACTTTATTGTTACAAATGATATTGTTATTGTATAATGCTGTCGTATTTAGACAAACGAAATCAGCTTCTGAGACGAGGAGAAATTTCCAACAGATTTACAGACGGATGCAACCATTGATTCTATGACACAAACCCAACTCTGAGTAAAAAAAATTCCAACCGTAATTACAACTTTGTGCTGGCGTTCACGTGTGTTGAACCTGTAAATACGATCTTTCCTCCATTATTTAAATGCAGTATTAGTTATTAGTTATAAGAGTGGTTAAGATGTGTAGTGGTGAGTACCACTACACATCTTTAGTAAAACAAAAGAGAAAAATCTTTAATGGAATCAACTCAACTTTCCGTCCGGCTGCGCTTTCTTATCCTTAATACTGAAACCCTTATCTATAAACATGAATAAATGATATTTCATTTCTAATCCTATTTGCCATACATTTCTATTTCTGATTCATTCGCCAGCTAAGCAAATGACTAAATTGCACGACAAAAAAAAAAAAAAAACGGCCACATTTAATGAGATCATCCATCCATAGTCATCTTTCTGAACAAAAAAGGTTCATATAATTGGTCATCACTACGACACAATAGAAAGTACAATATAGAGAACATTTCAGCTCCTAGGACAGTTTTATTGCAATTTTATTATCCCTATATTTATCTAAAATAAGCATGCGCTTGTTTAATGCCTATTCTTATAACCCTCTTCTATTGTAATCAAAATATTTTTGTGCAAACGTGCACAGAAAATGATTTTATTTAAAAGCATTAAAAGTCAGTTAAAAAAAGGGTGAAATTCAGATCCCATTCCTTCTCCATAAACAACATCTGTGAGAAAACTTTCTTCATTCTCCCTCGTCTAAATGTGCCATTGCACCTGCCATATACAACTTTGTATTTAGTTCAAGTAATACAATATTCACACATACTTGCACAAAAAAAAAAAAAGTTAGAATGTAAATGACTGTTCAACATAGAAACTGTAAATATATCTCCACCAGTATGTACTGTACAGGTGCTGGTCATACTGTATAATTAGAATATCATCAGAAAGTTTATTTATTTCACTAATTCCATTCAAAAAGTGAAACTTGTATATTATATTGACCAACTTTATGGAGGTGAAAATTTCATTTTCCAACAGGACTTGGCACCTGCAAACAGTGCCAAAGCTACAAGTACCTAGTTTAAGGATCATGGGATACCTGTGCTTAATTGGCCAGCAAACTTGCCTGACCTTAACTCCATAGAAAATCTATGGGGTATTGTGAAGAGGAAGATGCGAAATGCCAGACCCAACAATGCAGAAGAGCTGAAGGCCACCATCAGAGCAACCTGGGCTCTCATAACACCTGAGCAGTGCCACAGACGGATCGACTCCATGCCACGCCGCATTGCTGCAGTACTTCAGGCAAAAGGAACCCCAACTAAGTATTGAGTGCTGTACATGCTCATACTTTTCATCTTCATACATTTCAGTTCACCAGATTTCTAAAAATCCTTTCTTTGTATTGGTCTTAAGTAATATTCTACTTTTATGAGATACTGAATTTGGGATTGTCCTTTAGTTGTCAGTTATAATCATCAAAATTAAAAGAAATAAACATTTGAAATATATCAGTCTGTGTGTAATGAATGAATATAATATACAAGTTTCACGTTTTGAATGGAATTTTTGATGATATTCTAGTTATATGACCAGCACCTGTAATGATTGCACATAGTCACAAAAACGGAGCTCAAGGTTCATGCAGTTGTATATTATTAAGGAATTAAAGTTTAAAAAAAAAAACCAAAAAAAAAAAAAACAGCAATTACAATATAAAAATCAACAAAAACGGTGAAAACAAGGAGCATGGACCTGTCCTGTGGTATGAAGCAAAACAATGAAACTGGAGTACATTGAACACACAAGAAGATTACGACAACAAAAGCTTGACAAAAAACACACACAGAAATAGAAATGTCCATAGAGTTGGCATGAGACAGGTGTAATGCCGAGGATGATGGGATATGTAGTACCATGACACAAACACTGACTATCCTCTATTAAAACCTCAGTACTAATACTAGTTTGGGCCTCACTGCTAATCTGCACTTAGTACAGTCTCATTTCTTTGTGGCATGGATCCCACGATGTGTTAGAAACATTCCTTTAATATTCTGATCCATGCTGTGAATCTTGTGCTCTATCATACCCCAAATAAGCTCTACTATAATTAAGATCCAATGACTGGCGAGGGCTGTGAAATTCACGGTCATATCGGTGGAACCAGTTGGAGATGGTTATCTTATTTTATGTTTATTATCATTCTGTGAGTAGTCACTCTACTGTAAGGCGGCTAAATTGTGGCCGTAAATGGACGCATTTTCATATTGATATTATTCCACATTTGATTTATTTCATCATACTTTATTCTATTTTAACACCCCACCCCCACCATATTCTATTTCACTGCATGTTATTCCATGTACGATCGTTTATGTGACCGATACAATTTGAATTTGAAATTCTGACCTTATCATCTGCATGCTGCGTGGATCATCCAGGATGCGCGGATTGCGTATGGTCATATGACCGATCAGTAGTAAAATGGCAGTGAAAAAGAAAGCAGCACGACACTGGAGTCAGAAGGAAACTTTGGGTTTAATTTCTGTTTGGAGCGAACCTACGTTTCAGTTTCAGTTTGAATATTGTAAACACAACCACAAGGTTCGGGAGGCAGTTTTACAGTAGCCAGACTTGACAATTTACATGATTTGGCTCTTGTTGATTTCATTTTTTTATTTCTTCACAGGGTAGCAAACACATTTACATCCATTATTGGTGTGCAGAAAGCAGAAACTTGAATACCGGTGCACTAGGGTGCGCGTTTTGGAAAAAAAGATTTTCGGCAATCACAGACATTCGCATTCAGACGGGATTAGATTTCTCAGAGGAGCGCCGATATTGCTGAAAAACAGTAGGTAATTTGCTCTGGGATTTGTTCACAGGTCGGGTGAGAAAAAGACAGACATGGCAGATTCGGACGGGATTAAAATCACAAAGTACGTCTGTGAAACTGAAATTTCTCTAACGACCCCCCTGTAAAAAATAGTCCCGTCCGAATAGGGCTTTAGTTACTGTAGCTTTCCTGTCAGCTTGAACCAGTCTGGTCATCCTTCTCTAACCTCTTTCATTAACAATGCATTTCCATCCACAGTACTCACTGCTCACTGGGTGTGTTTTTCATGGACCGTTCAGTGTAAACATACACACACAAAAAATCACAAGGAATTATGCAGTTTTTAGAACATTCCGACCAAACTGACGTCAACAGGATCGCACATTTTCCCGTTCTGATTCTGTATGATGTGTAATGAGCTGCTAAAGTTCAGTTAAAGTCCATCGGGTAGCCTTATGAATTGATGCGTAAGCTGTTGTCATAAAATTCACTGGATTTATTGGAATTGCATAAATGTGCAGGTCCTCAGTCATTTCCTATAAAGTGGACAGTAAGTTTATAAAGACAGTCCAGTCGCATACATTTTTTGTAGCCAAAATAAAAGTTTAAATATAATTGCAAAAAGCTAAGACATGGGAAAATACAATGTGGCATGCAGCGACATGGTAACGATATTAATACGCTTTAAGAAAAAGAATCTAAAACAGATCTGCTTTAATTCTGCTTTCCAGTTAGATTTATTAGAATCAAAGGAACTCTCAGAAATGCAAATGACTTTTTTATTAATGACTCTAATGCACACTGTGCAGTAATAAATGAAAGCTTTTGATACGTCAGTGCAGATTGCACCCTTCACACAAATGCTCTATAAGCCATTATACCACAGTGTTAGGCTCGAATGCAAAAAGGGGGTGTTAACTGTGGTGTTAAAACAAAGACTGTTTACAAATCAGTTGTCTAAAGGCACTTGTGGGAACCATGAAATTACATAAATTTCATCTGAGCAAGAAACCACTCGAGTCAGAAAACCATGATGATGATGATGATGAGGAGGAGGAGGAGGAGGAGGAGGAGGTGGAGGAGGAGGAGGAGGAGGAGGAGGAGAAGGGGCGGGAGCTTCCACTGAATCAGTTAATATGGAGAGTTCAAAACATCTATGCAACTGTCAGTCATTCCAGATTCATATGGTAATTGGTTCATCTACTGTAGTCACTGGGGGAAATGAAGCCATAGAGTTGACTGGACCTAGAACATGCCAATACAATACCGAGTGTCCACACCAACTGTTTAAGGTTGGCAGGATTGTGTTAGGGAACTTCACACTAATGCAGTGAGACATGTGGGATGGCATGAATATACAACGATCAGCCTTAACGTTAAATTATCAATGATGTTTTTTTCAAAATTATACTGTACGCAAACCACTTGAGGCTCTGTGGTCTCGTTATAAACCTTGGCACATTTTTCTGTCTTTTTTGTGCTTTTTTTTTTTTTTTTTGCAAGTTCAATTTTTTTCTTTGCATATAACAGAATGTTAGGAAATTGGGGTCAGAGTGCAGGGTCAGCTATGATACAGCTTTGGGGTGATTGCATGTAAATTTGTAGGAAAGAGCTTCTGGGAAAAAGCCTAGACATGTGATAAATAAGCTCTTCTCTTCATTTTTCTTTTCTTTTCATTTTTTTTTTCTTCTCTTCTCTAGATATTCCTACAACTCCTAATATTGTCTTGACTTTGTGTCAATTTTGGAGGAATAACCTGTCCTTGATGATGTCACTGTGGTGCCATATTTACTCTTCTTTTCTCGTCTCTTCTCTTCTCTTCTCTTCTCTTTTTTTTCGCTTCTCTGCTTTACTCTACTCTACTCTTCTCTACTATTCTCTTCTCTTTTCTTCTCTTCTCTTTTCTTCTCCTTTTTTCTCTTTTTTTCTCTTCTCTTCTCTTCTCTTCTCTTCTCTACTCTACTCTTCTCTTCTCTACTATTCTCTTCTCTTCTCACCATCTGTCAAGGTACAGTAGGTATACATCGTGATTCTTCTCTATTCTGGCAACTAGGTGGTTGTCACTGACTGCCTTACAGTAAATGATGTGTGATGACCATCATCTTCCTGAAATTCTTAGCTTTTATTTTTTCCCTGTTTGTTTCTTCCCAACAGAGTTTAAGACTCATGCTATCTCATGGTTTCTGTGACCTAGCCATGAAATATAGATATATTAATCGCTAGAGATTTTAAAGTCACTTTGGTAACTTTATGTAACGTAAACAAAAATGTAAACGAATAAGAAAATTTCGCATGCAGGGTATGACATCTATAAAGTCTACCTGTAATCAAAGGCATTATCCTTTAACAAATCACCGGATTATCTATATACAAGACATTTTTAATCCTTGCACGCTTGATCAGACGACTCCTTCCTTTCAGGATGCTATAAAACTGGCTTCCTGTTCGCGGGCCACTCCCTTTTAGGCCTTTCCTGAATCGGTAAGACAAACATTCACATTAATACAAACATTTATTGATTTTGCCTTACTTTGGATGTTACTAGCAGTCACCGTGGAATTTGCACCTTTCATGTGACTGCTTCAAAAGTAAAACAAACAAAATAAAGAACTTACCAAACTGTATTGTGTCTTTATTTAACCTGAACTTGTGTGTGCCACAATAAGATATTCCAACTCCTAATTTTGTCTTGTCTTTTTGTCAATTTTGGAGGGACAATTTGTCCTTAGTTACTGCAGTGCCATATTTTCTCCACTTGTTGATGTAAGGTTTGCACCCATTTCCTGATCTTTAACTTTAACAATAAGATCCTATACAAGCTTTGTCAGTGCTTTGCTGATCATTGCTTACTGAAGATCTCAAGCACATCCTAGAAAAACAGCTGATCTTTAATTACAGGGTGAATCCGAATCACTTCACTCATGACATGTGAATAATAATTACTTTTGATCCTGAGTCTCAATGTGAATGGTTCATTCTGAGCACAGTCACATGTCCTTTAATGCAACAAGGATATTGTTTTTCTCTTTTTGTTCTTCCTAAAATGCTTCCGCTTGTTTTGTTTTTTTTACTCGGATTTGCCTGTTAGCTATATTCCCTATAATGTGGGAAAAAAAACATTTGACATTTATCTTGCTTTCATTGTTTACATCACGGGAACCTGCAGAAAAGTGTGTAGGCTTTTAATATCAGACAAATGGTATTCTTGATTCCTACTTGATTTTTTGGTACCATGTGCGTCTTTATAATATGTCCTTTGCTATGACCATGAAAAATAAAGCTGACATATTATATACTGTTATAACAGCCGATTCGGTCAGGGCGAGAGGACGTCGATATTTACAGTACATCCGACTATTCGACATTTGTATGCAAATGAGCCTTGCACTAGAATAAAACAAAAAAGAAACCTATTGCACTACATATGTACTGAAAGCCTAAACAGAAGAAGTATTTAAATAGTAATACGGTCTGTTATGGAGACACTATATCAAGCATTTTATTGAAGAACAAAGAAAATGATCTATAATAATGTACACTTAAAAAAAATGCTCAAAACTCTGCACATTTAATAATGCCTTTAAACCTGTGCAGCGAACAGTGAAAATAAACCCACATATTTGAGCAAGACACAAAACTAGCACCTCCACAGAAACACACTCTTCTGTTCTCCTCATTCATATTGGTTAAGGGTGATCACAGCACTCCAGAGGATTATATAAACATTTTGCACTTTTGTGAGCTCGTAGCTTTTTCTCAGTAGGTGAGCAGCTCAAGTCACCGGAAAGTCACAGACCTTAGACCTGTTCGCTAAGGTAAGGACGTTCGCATTTGTATCTCGTATCTTACACGGTAACACAACCAGGCCGCTTGGGAACCGAGCCGAAGCCTGATCTGAGGAGAAGCCGAGTTTCTCTGTGTGGGTAAAGCTTGTTGAGAGCGGAGCAGGGCAAACATTTGAAGTAGAGCTTCAAAAAGCGCGCTTGCATATTACGTGGGAGGGTTTGTCCATGCCTTTCTGCATGGAATCGGTGCCATCGCTTCTGCATGTACAGGCTGCTGGAAATGCCTGAAGACTGCATTTTAGAACTCGGTGTTTGAGGTCGGACTCTACAGTATTTCAACAGACTTCTGCCTGCGGTAAATGCTCACTTTTCCACAAATGTTTTAATCCAAAAGTGATTTAAAAGCAGGACATTACATAATCCTTAAGCTTTCATGGCTTATTAAATGCAAGATCGGGATTTAATCTGTCTGGCTAATTTGTCATCTTCTATGACATAAATGTTCCATAACTATAAAAATGTTTTAGGATTTATGTGGCATTTATTAAGGCATTTTTGTTTACAAATTACTGTCATATACAAGATGAATAAAATACTTTGGGGCATACTAATTCTGGAATATAATCAAAGTTATGGTGTTAAGTATAACTACACTCCTTGTGGGATCGCAGAGTTGATTATTTTCCAAGAACAACAAAAGCCATTGTGTGTAAAATAAATAAATAAATAAATAAATTATATATATATATATATATATATATATATATATATATATATATATATATATATATATATATATATATATATATGGGTTCTTAGTAGAGAATAGACAATGCTAAATGCCTGGAGTGCCTAAATGACAGGAGAAAATATTTAAAACATAGATGATGGATATTGGGTCAATTTACTCCCAAAATATTCACTGCCCAGGACTCACAGTGCATCCAAGTCCTCCTAGAAAGTAGTAATCATGACATCAGGTGAGTTCAAGTCACTTTGTTCAGAGCAAGATGAAGGTGAACCTTCTTTAAATTGACTACAAAAAAATGCACTAATCTACTTCTAGAAAATAAGTGCATGCTTTTGCATGTTTTTAATCGAATCTATGAAACCATTCGTCTCCAGTCAGAGTGTAAATGTTAACCAGTCAGCTTGTATTTCAATACGTTGCTGATGAATCAAACATATAATAACTGAAAGCAGACATCAAAAATAAACTACAGATGTTGCTTCACCGATCCCACTATGTTTTCCCACTCGTAATTACGACTTTGTGGTGCCTTTCACGTGTGTTCAACCTGTAATCACAGCACTATGACACAGTGCATCGTTTGCAGTCAGTGGACTTTTAATGACACTCGCCTGTTTGCGATCCCACTCAAACACACACGCACGGACACACACAATCAACTATTTAAGAGATTCACACACAACCCATACCTGCTGCACACTATATGCTCAATCCCACCTGATAGAAAGCCTTCTCTATCCCAGTTTGACTCAAGCCTCTAGTTTCCTGTGTTTTGGTCTAGTCCTGTTTATCTTGTTTGCGGGTCACCTGACCTTTGCTGTTTGCTTGACTTTAACATTATTAATCTGCTTAAACTGCAAACGCTTTCGTCTCAGCCTCATGATTCTGACAATGGAAATGTAATTAACCATAAATATTATACAAATATAATGAAACGATTGTCAGAATATAAGATATAAGTGTAGATATCATAAACACACTGTAATTATGCACAAATCCAGGATCATGATGCGGTATTTATCTAATAAAACACAACAATAATTGACATTATCAGTTAGAATGTGTTAAAATCTTCCTTCCCTTCCAAATGTACTTAACTTTCATTTCCAGCTACTTTCTATAATAATGCCTTTGTTCAATGAAACAAAAAAGATCTGTTAATAACATACGGTTAACAATTATATTATATGGATTATAAGCCATTATATGAGTAAGAAATGTAGACCTCTGTATCTGTACACTGTCTAAAAAATTAGTACTAAATTGTATGGTATTTAATGAAATTTTCCAGAGATGCCAATCAACCTACCATGCATGTCTTTGGACCGGGGGAGGAAACCGGAGTACCCAGAGGAAACCCCCGGGGCACGGGAGAACATGCAAACTCCACACACACAATGCGGAGGCAGGAATCTAACCCCCAACCCTGGTGGTGTGAGGCGAACGTGCTAACCACTAAGCCACCGTGCCCCCCAAGGTACATCTTGTGTCTCTTAAATAAATATCATTCACCTGGAAACCAGTTTACAGCATACCTGTAAAAATGATGGTAGATAAATGAACCAGGTTTTAAAGATATATTACATGCACTTTTCTAGATACAAAAAAGTACAAAATGTGTCCCCTTGATGGTTTCACTGCAGCAACGAGGAATGGAGTGTGGGTTAAATCAGTGAAACAGTTCAAATCATAACATGAGACATACCCACTCGGGTTTTAAACCAAAACTGAGTGATATTCAGAAGTTTCTTATTGTGTAGCTAGAAGCTTAGAAGGCTGTAGTATGTCAGGTGATGCAAAGTGCTGCAGAACGGCACAGGAGACAAGTGTCAGGGATTTGTAGCAGTGTACAGACTTTTACTGTGGAAGGTGTAAAAAGAACAATAAAACAGTGAATGCAATCCCAACTGGGAGTGACTAAGCAGGGCTCCACTTGCTTCTCTTTTTCTATCCATCCCGAAGCATCTAGAGATTGTTACAGCTCCAGTTGTGTTCCGCTTTATGAAGATTTCAGAGCTTCATTGAAACGAAGCCAACCCTGTGAGGGTCCCAAGGCACCTAGAGATGTACCAGCTCCAGCTGGATTCCGCTTCATGAAGATTTCAAAGGTTCAACGACGAGATGCCAACAACATGTGGTCTTTGAAGACAACAACTTCCTAATCAATACACGATTGTCAGATCGTATATGACTGTAGAAAGGAAATCATTTTCAACGCACTCTACAGTGCCATCCAAATGAGGATGAGGATTCCTTTTGAGTCTGGTTCCTCTCAAGGTTTCTTCCTCTTTCATCTAAGGGAGTTTTTCCTCAAAAAAAGTCACCTCAGGCACCTCAGGCTTGTTCATTAGGGATACATACAAATACATTTAAATATAAGTCTAACATTAATTTTAAACGTTTGTATAATATTAATCTCGGACCTTTTATTTCTTATGTTCTGTAAAGCAGCTCTGAGACTATGGCCATTGCTAAAAGTGCTATATAAATTCAATTCCATTCAATTGAAAGTTACAAACAAGATGAGACATCAACGAAAGCTTGACAATGAGTTATATAGAAGATCGATTTAAAGCAGGGGTGCTGATTACAGAAAACCCAGAATGTAAGCAGATTCTCTGTTTTTATTAATAGTATACATTTTGTATTTATTAAAGGGCTTTTATTTTAATGAAAGTATTCTGAATGACATTTATTTTAATGGGAAGAATCTGCAGTAATTAATTGGGAGATGAGACACTATAATAATAATAATAATAATAATAATAATAATAATAATAATAATAATAATAATAATAATAAAGAAGCAATAAAACTATTAATGAAGAGCCGGTCATAGTGTCTGTGACTTTTATTATTAAGCTCCTTAACACACACACACACTGCTAACTATTACACTAGTGAGACATTTACTAGGTCATGTGAAGCACAGGGGATTATGGGAAATGTAATCAAGCACTGATTCATCATAACCCTGATAACAAGAATCATTATAAAGTCAGTCGCAAAATGAAAATTCCCACAAGATGAAGTGTACTTCAAGATCCTGGATGATGATGCACTTATTCACCTGGAACACAAAGTGTGGATGTTTGGGTACTTCATTCATTCACTCAGCACTCACATTAGTGGAAGAGGGGTGGTGCTAGCAGACAGTGATGCTGGATGAGAAAAAAAAATGAAGATGTCCAACAACACTCCGGTGGACCGGACGTCCTTCAAATGCTTTTTTCTTTTCTTTTTTTTACTGCATTCTGACATCATTTTCCTTTCCACTATCGCCACAGGCTTGCACATTAGGGATAGATGTTAGAAACAGATGTAAAAATTGTTCATTTTAACTTTTATTCTGTTTCGATGCTTCCGTAATGCTGCTTTGAGACAATGTGTATTGTTGTAAGCACTATACAATAAATTGACCTAAATTGAATTTGCCACTGACCGGCAAACTTATTATACTTCCTGTTAGTAATAAAAAAAATAAATAAAAAATAGTGAACCCTATTGAGATGATTTTACCCTCCTGAAATTCATTCGCTTGAGAGTAGAGTACATAGTGCTCAGTAGTAAGTCATTTGGGACGCAGTTTATGTTTAATTCCAGAATGGAGCGTGTTATAATTATTTATGTGATGAGAAAACATCAAAGCACATTAAAAGAGCAGTCGCTTGTAATTTCATGCAATCATGTTCTCCATTAAAGTGCTGCTTTCTTTGGATGTTAACTGCAGATGTTTACATTCACGGATTCAAAATGAACGATAAGAAACTAGCTAAAAAAAAGGGATGCAGGGATGTCTACAATGCAGGGATGCATTGTAGACAGATTTGTGCTCTACAGTATAGATTCTGTTTCGGTGGCATGGGGAGAAAAGACAGGGCAGATTAACGTGAGCAAAAAACTGTAAATGTAATAATCTGTAATAGAGATTAAAAAAATAGAAATACTGTTTGTCAAGCACGATCATTTTATATTTAGCAGACACTCTTATCCAGAGTGACCTTACATTTTTATTTCAGTTTATATACTTGAGCAACTGAGGGTTAAGGGCCTTGTAGTGGCAACTTGGTGGGCTTGGGATTTGAACCAATGACCTTCTGATCAGTAGTCGAACACCTTAACCACTGAGCTACTGTACCACATTTTTATTCCTATCATGACAGCATTGCAATAGCATTCGTTTTCCTTCAGAAAGTCATGGCATTAAGCAAAGCATTTACCGCCACAGAATACCTATTTAATGAGCTGCTGGCACAAAAGTTAGATTTTTTTCACTCAATTTTATTTTTAAGAATTAATCGCATATGGTTGTTGGAAACACATGCATAGCTGTCCAGCAAGAAATAAATCATTTTTGCGACATTTCTGAGCGACATTTCTGACTCAAACCTATATTTGGCTTCTTAATACTGAATTCACAGCAAAGACTCTGTAGTGCATGTTAAAGTTAACGATCAACAGCCAGCAAAATGGGTTGATCTATACGAGTACAGCCAGCTTTAAAAAAAATCACATCATTCTGGAAGTCTGCCTGTATTAAACCTAATGAAATCACGTATCGACTTCTGGCAAATATGTACTGTACGGTCTAACACCGATAATACTATAAATAAGAATCATGATCTGTAGCTGTTGTAGTGATCCTTTGTCATGCATATATTAAAAAAACAGCAAAGAGTTAGTGATTTATCCATTTAATGTCTATCTATATAACACTCATGTAGCTGCATATGTCTGTTCGATACAAACTGTGCTATCAAACTATACAACCAGATCAACGGGTGTGTTTCAATCAGCTCCCCAGCTCCCTTGGTCGTGAAACTGTATATCATGTATAGTACATGACTTCAGGTACTGGTAAGAAACCTGGATCACTAAACATTGGATCAGTGATGACTTCACTGCAAAAACCCTGCCATATAAAAGATTTCAGTTATATTTGTGAAATAAATTTGCTAGCTTAATTACACAAGTTTCTGTCACGCTACTTCAAGCAAGTTCGTAGGCTAGCCAGTGGATTTTTTTAAAATCATGAAACACTAACAAGTCTTTAGACTTAAACATACCGTATATAGAACGTCAAAAAAAGTTAATCTGAGAACTACAGCAATGCAAACAAGCTACTCTCAGTGCTAACAAGCTACATTCGTAAACAATGAGGGTTCCATTACGGTGGCCGAGAAGTGCAAAACATATTAACAAATCCGAAAACAAAACAACAAATCCGGATTTGTTGTTTTGTTTTCGGATTTGTTAATGTGTTTTGCAATTCTCGGCCACCGTATTCCATCCACCGTGTTTTTTAGAACTGAAAGGCTTCAGAATATATGAGGCTATTTCTAGTAAGGAAACATAGTGACCATTGATTCAATTCAATTTGTTTATTTGTATAGTGCTTTTTACAACTGACATTGTCTCAAAGCAGCTTTGCAGAACATAAACATAGCACAAAAGGTTAGTATAAAGAATAACAAAGATTAATAGAATACAGAATTCAAGATTATTATTACAGTAGATATACTGTATATAGTTCACAATGTGTATGTATTTATCCCCAATGAGCAAGTCTGTATCACCATTTATTATCAACATTTACTTTGACTATTCTGAATATATATTGCACTTTAGGCAAAAACTAAAATACTTAAAAATCACTACAAATTCTTAAAGGCATAAGTGTCTACTTTGATACAGTATGACAAAACAGGCACAAATTAAATTTTTTGGCCTCTGGTAAAGAGAGATGTGGTTTGTTGTGATAACTCTTTTTATGCATTAATTACTTACTTTATGAACGTTGCAAAAAATCTATTTTATACATGACCTTATTCGAAGAGAAGGGCAGAGTAGTTGGCTAAATTTCAGCTACACTTCTTCAACCAAATAGTTGGCTAGTTATTTGCACCCGTAAACTAAAAGAACTATGCTCTTTTATAATCACTTCCTGCCACGAATGGAACAATTAAAGGGTGAGAAAAAGAGATAGCATTAGTAGAAGTTGAGAGAAAAAAGAGAATAAATTATTGCTTTAGAAACTATGACAGGCATTTTCTTAGCTAGTCAGGTGTGAACACTTTTCACTTAGTCAGTTGTAAAAGTAATTGGCTACAGAAATATTAGCTTAAAGAAGGGCCTTGTAAAGACTAATATGTGTGTGTGTGTGTGTGTGTGTGTGTGTGTGTGTGTGTGTGTGTGTGTGTGTGTGTGTGTGTGTGTGTGTGTGTGTGTGTTTGTGTGTGTGTGTGTGTGTGTGTGTGTGAGAGAGAGAGAGAGAGAGAGAGAGAGAGAGAGAGAGAGAGAGAGAGAGAGAGAGAAAGAAAGCATTTCTGAGGCTAATCATCTTTAGTACCCTCCAACAGTGAACTGGCTCAGCTCCATGTTGACAGTGGGGCTTTGGATGGAGTGATGCTATCAGCTCTGTGGGGGTGAGAAATCTCGAGTGAACCCTTGTTTTGAATTTTACAATCATACAATAGTAAACATGAAATAGTAGGCTATAAGATACACACCCTTTACACTACAGTAATGATCCCTGCTCCATGCAGCTGAGCGCAAACCAAAACAGTGTAAATGTGAAATGAAGGTTTTTGTGTGAGTGAGTGTGAAAAATTGCAATCCATAAGTTGTTTTTGTTTTTCCGTATAAGCATTAGATAACTACATAGGACAATTTGAGCTTTTTCAAAATCAATATGCAAAATTACAGTCTATCACCTACAGCATAAAAGGATTGCTTGGATATGGATCTTCTATACCAAGTAACCTGTGTTGTTCTCTCTCACTTTACCATGCTACATGTGCTACTCTCGGGATAACTCTTGATATTCCTGACATTTTCAGCTCCTCTCCGCACCAACCTGATCCATACTGATGCCTTATTTACTTGGAAACTACTTGCTGATGGTGAGGATGACCCATAATAGACAGCTTGAAGACCCCTCATAGACAGACTGGAGATACTTAGAAACAATGACAACGGCTTCAGACTAAAATTGCCATCATGTGACCAGTTTAGAACTTTAGAACAAAACAGACTTCATCTTAAAACTCGAATTTCCTGGTTAAGCGATTGAACTTTTTGACTTCATAGTAGTTACAGAAGGTAATTATTTATGTTCGTACTACCCCGTACTACCCAGATGCTTCCTTTTTTAAGTCTGGTTGGTGTTAAGTTTTCCTCCTTGTATCATCTCAGGAGTTTTATGAATGCTTATTAACGAATTTGTATATTTCTGTGGAGCTGCTTTGTGAGTGTATCCTTTGTTAAAAGTGCTCTACAAATAAAATTTGAGTGGATTGTATTAAATTTATACTGCGAGATGGAAAGCATAAGATCAGCTGTAATATATTAGATTTTCAGTGAGAAGTTAACGCCAACATTTCTGTATTTAAAATTAGCAGTTGTGAAGTAATTGAGAATATATGCACTTCTAAAATGGATGCACGCGTTAAAAAAAGTGTGACAGCTATTATCATTTCCATCCATTTGATCTCTGGTACCTGTAATTTAACGGTACATTAAATGCATGTGCTTTGACACATTTTGCACTGTTTAAATGTTCCCTATGAAATTACAAGCAGCACTGATGATAGCTTTCCTGGCAAAGGCCAAGGATTTCTCAGGCAGAGCTCTTAAAAATTTCAGCTGATGTCGTATTCGTGCGATAAATACGGTTCTTTCGGTCATGACGGGATGTGGGTTCAGTCTTAGGCCGAGATCAGATCCTAAATAGACAGTTGTGGATAAATGTTCAGATGAGGAATATGCATTTGTTTTAATGTCCAACATCAAGGCATCTCCTAAAAGCTATGTAAAAAGTAAGATCCATTCATTTATTCCTTGTTCTTCTGCTTTTCTGCTAGGGGTCACAGTAGCAATAACTTGATGTCAGACTATATATTACAGCCCTGCTGCCTATGCTTGCAACATTAATCTTTTCACAACTTGTTACTGCAGTTAAGGATACAGACCAAGCCTGCTGAACAAAGTTTTTTATTAAACTGAACTCCTACTACACCATCAAAGCCTGTTGCCTCTAACCCAATCTTTTCATCATTTATAAATACGATCCCAATATACTTAAATTCTATCAACGGCCAAGGTCTCTCGCCTCATCTACACGGAGCATTTTGCTCTTTTATAGGAGAACCATGCCTTCGCACTTGAAGGTACTGACTTTCAACCCAGCAGCACTGAAATGTTTGGGTATTGTGTCATTGATCCAATTTCGATGCTGCCAGGAAAACAACCTCATCTGCAAATTACAAGAAGGCTACTCCTAGCCCGCTGTACTGAACACCTCCATGTCCTGTTCCATGAAAATCGAATTTATTTATGTATATGGGAAATTGTCTTTATTAAGGAGAAAATAAATTTATTCCATGTTGGAAAGTGAAGGTTATGGAGCTGGGCAGGGAAGGTGGAGCATTAAAAAAAAAAATACATTGCCCATATTGCTGTGCTGACAAACAAGCTTTTGGGTTTTTGTCAGAATAACAAGGTAGGACAGCAACATTCAGTGGTGAATTTTAATCAGTGACGACCATAAACACACTGAGCTTGCATTCAAGTAAAAATCAACGTTCCCTCAAACGGTACATTCGGTCCACATTCACACTGGATCTCCGAGCCATACAGTACGTCCTAACTCTGACTCAGATAATTGGAGGTTATCAACTGAGAAAAAAACAATATTGAAGATGAGAGAGTCTTGGAGTATCTGGTTTCTTTAGGAGCATCAAACTGTCATATTTGTGTGTCAGCATTACAGTTCTTTTAAGCTGGATCGATATCTAAACGGGTAAAAAAATATTAAACTTGTCTTTGGTTTCATCTTTTGTTGCTTTTGGTGTATAGTTATTTGTTGGATGCAGGGGATTACCCAGATGCCTGTATGACTTTAAAAATATATCTCAAAAGGTAAGTTAACTGTTATGTACTGTATATGATGTCATGAAGAAATTGATTGGAAGTTCAAGGCTGGGCATTAAACATACAGTAAGCCATGAGATCATGATGCCACCAATTGAATTCTATTTGCTTGTTTAGTTCAGACCCTCTTTAGCTGTTTAGCTCCTGACCTCTGTAATTAATGTACAGATGCAGTCCTCTCTGTCCCTCTTTAAAATAACCAATAAAGGGTGGACCTTTTACAAGTGCTTGTGATTCTTGGAAATATTACTCCATAGACCTTAATGAAGGAAGCGATAATGATATTTACAGTATGGCTGTTTCAGTTAGTCTGGAGTCTATGAATATACATGATAAACAAACTGTCAAGCTCTCCATTTGGTTCTTAATGAGTGCAATGGGAGCTGTGCCTGCTTGCTGTGTTGTTCTTGGGTGGTGACAGACAGACTTTATTTTACCCAGGTGCCAGAAGCAGATGACTGGAAACAACACAGTGAACAAACTTGGGGACAGCTCATGCCAGGTTACAGTAGACAGCAGGAGTTGCACGCTGATCAACTATTCACACAGCAATCTCAGCTAACAGTGGGCCAGATGGCATGGTTATCTACCCCGAACTTCCAGCTGAGAAGTCTTGACCTATGATTTCTGAGCTGTGTTGCCTGCATCCCTTAGCCATTTTGTGCTATGATTTTCTCAATGATTCTCTAGTTTGACCTTTGAGCATGTTTTGCACTTTAGACTTCGTCTTGGAGTTTTTCTACCGCAAATATTTCTCTACCACAAATATAAACCCCCATCTCTAATACACATTATTCTACATATTGTGTTAAAGTTGGCTGGAAATACTGTAATACTGTATACACCAGTAATGTTTGCTAAGGCGTTCCATTCCGATCGACTGATCAGGCATGTTCAATCTGCAGGTCTGATCTAAAATGAGTCGGGGCACTGTCGGCTTTCGGTGTGAGATGTTTTACCTCATTTAGGATAACCTTACACAGTATTTTAGCGGTTAAGGGCAACAGCTTCAAATTTTAGAAGCTTATGAACAAGCATTCTAAGCTCAGAGAGCAGAAATTTATTTAGTGTCACAATTTACCTTAAAGATAGAAACATCTGTCTGAAAAACTACCTTGTTTTTTGTTTTGGAACTTTTCTATAAAATTCTATATGAATATTAGGATCTTTACTGTTATATATGCCACTGAAAATGACAAACGAAAAAACATGACAAAACAAAAACAATGCTGAAAACGGACACCCCAAAACGGACGCAAATTCTATGTATCTAAATAAAAGGGTTAGTAAAGTAATCTCTGCAGGCTACACTGGAAGGTGAAAGAATGATATTTTTCCAAAGGACAAAGCAGCCACGCTTTAAGGCATACCTCTAATCCGCATTAGCCAGGTCTGACAACATTCCACAAAAAGCAATATTTCTGATTTCCACTGCTGGTTGTCACCATAATCTGATTGCGGTGTCATCGCACTAGGCAGTTTGCTGGTTAGATTGAATTATTTCATTTCATAATGTATGGGAAAGAAAACAGAAGACATAACAAGATGTGATAAAGGCAAGCCATAGGGCTTGAACCAGAAATAGAAAAGCACCTGCAAATCCTAATGGTCCTGCATGTTTTTGGTTTACATTCATCATATGAGTCATATATAACATACGCAGTTTCAAGATATGTAAATAATGTTGATAACGGAGCGAGATTTTCAGTTGGAAACCGATAGCTAATGTTTTTGCTTCTACCGTCTAATTGCGGTGCAGCTAACATATCAAATTTGAGTGACAAAAATACTCCTCAGGGTATGAATCAGCAACTTCCACATTGACAGTGTGTGATAATTAACTGCCACTGCAACCTTTACTGGCTTGATGCTGTTGATGATCACCTGCTGAGTGAAAACAGCAAACCTCATTTGAACGTTTTCAGAGCCTCGAGGTAGAGTTTTAGATTTGTTTCTGAACACCAAAAAATGACAAATGTTCATCAATGAAGTTCCAGAACCTGAAATGAGTTTTTCTATTATGAAAACTAATTGCTCACAAAATAATAATTCGCCTTTCTGCTCAAAACAATGCTGAAATCTAATAATATTGTCTTCATTTAATGGAAATGAGATGAAAATATAAGAACCAGTTGAATATTTTAACTCTTTCCTTCTTATCCTCTTACCTGTCGCCCCCCCCATTTTCATGATTTTCGCCTAGATGACATACCCACTTAAAAAGTGGTACAGCTCCCACATACTTTGACATACAGAGGTGAGCCTGGTCTCATTGGAAAGAAGAGAGTCTCTAGTTTCTGTATCAAGTATCAGTGTGATTCTAGGCCTTACTGACACAGAGTTACAGAGGCTAGAATGGAGGATTTTTATTTCCGTCTGAGTTGTTTACCTGATAAACTGATTATATACATTGCTGTATTTAATGATGGTAGGTAAACAACATCATTGTTTAAAGGTGAGTAAGCAAACCGAACTAGCGCCACCTAGTTCAGGTGGCTATCGAATTGTTAAATTACTATAAATCATATTATGCTTTGTGTGTGTGCTTAATAAAATCCTGAGAGTCTAAGCTTTCAAACAGTATATAATTTAACTGTGTATTTAGAGGATTTAATGCTTAAAAGTTACAATGAAGTTACAATGAAGTTGATGCACTTTCGCCTCCTAGTGGTGGTGGCTCGTTCTCGCGACGGCAACCTGATAAGTGGATTACCTTAGCGTGCGGATTAAGAAAGCGATTAACTATATATATATATACGTGCCGTGCTCTCTGCACTCTGCTGCTCTCGGTGAGAGACGTAGTAACAGAGCACGAGTTTGCTAAGATAATACTAGCTAAGTCCACATATGCATACCATGCACACGCTCATTCATAACTAGAAGCACTTTAGCATAGCAAATCCAGTCATGTTAATGCTAAACATTTCTAGTGAATCGCTGCAAAATAGATGTTTACTTGAAGTCGTGTGCTAATTCCTAATTCTGTATTTCTAATCAGTGGTTTTTTTTTTGTTGCTTAGTTGGTTTTCCTTCCTTGTATCCTTTTTCATTCTTGTGTAGTTGCCAGCATTTGACCTTTGTCTACCCAGTTTAAATGTTGAGACAGGATTTGCCCTTGTTTACCCCATAGTTTGATACTGTCACCAGAGCAACAGATATCTATACTGATTTGGCAGAGCTCCTTGAGTCTACAGCAGCAAGCCTTCCTGTCATACACATACAGTATACTTTTCAAGCAACTGCATGATCTTAATTAGATGCTTGAACAGATTAACACCTCGACTGCACACCGCTCGCACTTTCGTGCATTTAACTTAGGCTGTTATCCAATGTGACTTACCGAATTGACAGATAGTCTCTATAGAAAATGTGTCTTTATGATAGTACAAACAGGTCTAGGTCTAAGACTATACTGTACAATCAACGCAAAGAATAGGACAAGTGGCTGCTATTATTCCTTCAGCCTTTGTGGCTTTATCATTTCAAACCCCAGCGGACACAACAATTTATAGTAGGTACAATTGACATCATCTCAAAGAGGGCATCGTCTCAAATGCTTATTGTGCATTAT